>NW_007245906.1:492764-540715 GCF_000164805.1 Carlito syrichta
GATGAGGTCTCGCTGCCCAGGTGGGTCTCGAACCCGCGGGCTCAGGCAATCCACTCACCTCAGCCTCCCAAAGGCGCGGGATTACAGGCTGAGCCACCGAGCCCGGCTGAATTATGGTGTTTTTTAGTAAACTTTTCTCTGGAATAAATTGACTTCTTTCAGTGCAATTATTGCCTTTTTCTGGACCATAGCATTAATTCAATTAGTGAAATATTGGATATAATATGGTTTAATGCTGTAAATGACCTCCAACTATTGTATGAAAAACATGAAATTAATATTAAGCTACTATGAAGCAAATATTACTAGTGGAAAATTTTATGATACAGTGGTGTTCATGATGATTTTAAGTTTTAAAATATTTTATCTTTAAATGACCACTGTATAAATTTTACTTTTAAAATATTATTGTTTGGTTCTATTTAATCTTCCCAACACTTGTGTTGTGAGTCACTCCAAAGTGACTCACCACCATTGCATTAAAACAAACAGACAAACAACAACCATCCAACATTGAAGATTTGTTTCAGCTGGAGTGCCTTACTCTCTTAGAAAGTTGTTTTTTTCTCATGCTCTGGAAAGTACTAATTCCAAGCCCATTTTTCCCCTCCCAGTTTTGGTTATTGGGGATTCTTGCCAGAAAGCATAGGCAGAGCACATGCAGCCAGTGTCCCAAGTTTTTCAGACCACTAGAGCTACCTGTGACTGCTGTATATTCTAAAACTTCAAATGGCTTTAAGAACTATTGACAGATGCCTAAATTAGGATCCTTGTGTCAGGATTTTCTTTTATCTTATTTTTTTTAATCCCAGAATAGAAGAGAAAATGAAATGGAGAAAGAAGATATTGAAGGTTGTGATATTTTCTATGAATTTGAGAAGTATTGACATTTCTCAGATAGAAGAATATGATTATAGATGATGATACAGCTTTTCCCCCCCTTAGAGTCACATTTCTTCACCTGGAATTAGCTGAGGAGAAGTGGCATTTGTAATGGATTGGCAGCTTCAGTAGATTTGATTTTGTTGGTAGTTTCTTCAGAGGTGTTGCTCAAAGTAATATCAAAAAGAGTGTGGTTAAGCTTTTAATTCAATATTAACTGAGCTTGCTATGCTGATACATTAAAATCAAAAGTCTTATGATTTACTGAAAAGAGTAAAATGGCCTTGATCTCAACTACTCCCTTTTACCCATGTATACTGTATTTCTTACTATCCTTTTTGAATCCAAGGTGACTCCTCAACTTCATACATTAAGTTTTAATATTTTACTGAATGTCTGAATATTTAAGTGCCTTTGTCTTGGAAACGTAAGATGTATCATACACAGTTTTATTTGCTTAAGTAGCAGATAAAGGGCTTCAGAAATATTAAATATTTGAGTATTTGGTTAGGAATTTGACATTTGTGCAAATATGTATCAGTTAACCTAGAAGACAAATGTCTTTGGGGGTGGGGGAGAACCTATGAGAACCTGGTTTGGGGATGTACCTGTGATGAAGAATTCACACTCTGATTTCTCTTCCATGTCGCTAATCCTGAAGATTGTTCAGTATTTCATTTTTATGTGTTTGTTTTTTGAGAATTCAATGGGCGCTTTATTTGACTATATAATGACTATTTCTCCCTACCCCCAAGAGTAGCAATTAAAACTCAGGAAATATTTTAAACAAAGGTAAGAAGGATTCCTTGGCCTCAAACATAGAGCACTTACAAATGAGATCCTTGAAATCTTTTGAGAAATGTCAGGGGACACTAAAATTCAGTTTCTGAGTTTAGACAGAAAAAGTACCTGAAACGTATGCAAGTACTTGAAACTTCAGATTATCTGCGACTCCACCTTTTTTTTTCTTTTTTAGTTAAGAAAGTTAGATTTGTTAAAGGGAAGCTATGTCATGAAGGGCGCAACAGGCAGGACAGCAATCAGAGTGTTTGCTGCCTGCTGATTCCACCTTTAATGAGTCACATGGCTGCCCTTTACAGCCCTTTTCAGTTTCTTCCCTTGTGTTGCTCTGCCCTAGCTTTAGGGGAATAGTGTATTTCCCCCCTCTGCCAACCAGGAACATCACATTTGAATTTTAGTTAATGGAAATGATACTGATAAACACCCATCAGAAATTATGTGGCAAATAATGGTTTTGGATGTGAATGTTTTAAAACTCATGAGAGGGCCCTATGGCTGTCCTATATTATATCCTCTTCACTTGTCCCTGCCTTCAGACACAGCTGTGGTCAACAGTTACGTGCAAACCCAGACATGCCTAGTACTGACGGTGCCCATGAGTATACATATGCATCTTGCACATTCTGCCCCAGGACATTCTCTTTTGCTAGAGAACCAGGAACTCATGAGAGGGCCCTATGGCTGTCCTATATCAGTATCATTTCCATTAACTAAAATTCAAATGTGATGTTCCTGGTTGGCAGACCCATAGACAAGTACAGTTCAGGGCACCCCTCATGCAAAAAGTCATTTTTATGTTTTGATACAACTTTTAATTCCTCAGAATTTGTTGCTTCCAGTTTAACAAAATCTAGTATCATTCATTAGGTATTGTATACAGATAAATTTGTACAGGAGAATATGCAATATATTTTGAAACTTCTGTTTTTGCTTGTATGACTCTAAATCAGCACAGATGGTGGCCATTGTAGCAAGGAAGAAAGCTGTTAATATCACAGCTTCTAGCATATGTCTCCTGATTGTGGGTGTATATGCCCAGTGTCAAAGGTATGCTATAGCATATCTATTATGTAGACTGGCGTTTAGACAGTTACTAAGGCTTTTCTAGCTACACCAGCCAACTAGGAGGATGGATTAGACAACATGATATATCTAGTGCTTTTATCTTTGGCAAGTAGCTAAGTTTTTGAAAGAAGCTTTTATTTTCTCATCCAGCCAGAATGTTTTGATTTTAACTTGAAATTTCCTAACTCCTCTTGCATGTCCTTATTTGTTCATTTTTTAAAGCTAAAGTCCTTTAGCATAGACACATTAACTTATAGCAACTGTAGAGCAATTGGTTGTGCTGTTTGCATATATTTGCCTTTTGTTTTGTGTAGTTGGAATCTCTGTTATATTTATAAATTCAGAGTATAAGGTATTCCAAAAGTTATCTTAGCAAGCCTGACCTTAAAGGTATCTGTAGCTTGTTCTACATTCTTACTGTTTTCTTCAGAAAGTTAATTCAGTTTCCAAGCTTCTTTAAGTTACATTTCTAGACTTTCCAAGTGGTTCCAAAGTGTTGAAAAGGAAATTGAAGTAAGCTTTGGAAAATGTTAATAAACCTCAGCTAGAAATATGTATGATAGCACCAATTTTAAAGGCCATTGATAGTGAGATGATAATTGAATACATTTTAAAATATTGCCCCAACTTCTCTAAGCACTGAAACTTCAATTATACTTTTACCTTGGGCACCAAGACTTGGATCCAAGGAGTTACTTCTCTACTCTCCTTGAGGTTAGGAGTCCTATGGTATTCAATCAACAGATTATAATTTTGGTAGACAACCACGTATTTGCTGATTAATTAAACTTGCCTAATTATTTTTATCTTATTGTAAATTTCAGTGTGTAGAGCAGATGAACTGAAGCTCCCCTTAAAAAAATACACGTTTGGTAAACGCCTCCTCGCTATAATGAAACTACTTTTTCTTCTTTCTTTTTTAAAAGATTAACCCAATAGGGTAAAACCTGAATTCTTCCATGAATGCTATTGTTGTTTCTGCCTGGTGAAATTAAAGCAGTGAGTATAATTGGAATATACCCTTGATCTTTTTCTGCTCCAGTCTATTATTTCTTTAGTGTAAAATAATAAAAAAGAAACTCTTAGTGAAGTTCTCTATGCCACTACATGAGACAATATAGCCATGTTCTTGAAATGAATTTAAATTTAGATGTTGAGTATTCCTAATGGATTGCAAATTATTTATGCTAGTTGTGAAGAATAAATTGCACATTATAGATTTATTAATAATTTACATGTTTATAGAAATTTAAGGTCAAAGTTTTTTACACTCATTTTGTATATGACATTCACATCAACTGAATAAGGTAAGTAGATTCTTCTATTTTTTTTCCATCTCATAAATGAAGAAACAGGTTTTTTGAGAAAAGGTGATGGGTCCAAAATTGTAGAATAAGATTATATAAATAGAGCCAAGTTACTAAATATCTTGTATTAAAAGCAGAAATCTTTACTTGATACATTTTCTCCATTGTAAGGTCTATAATTTTGTCTTAGGATCCTAGAATTCTAGAGCAGAGAGAAACTGAAATTGATACAAATGGAAAAGAGATTACATATTGGGTGCCAGGTTAATAGCAATTGTAACTGTTGAAACTTGATGTTGAGACATTTTTGTTGGCACATTTCTGACTTATTGGCAGAGTGCTCTGATTAATTAACCATGCCTGACATGGACATGGGGCAACCTGTGGATGACAAATATGTAACAGTCAGACTAAACAAACCTGATATAGCTTTTTATAGATTCTATCTAACATAAATTTGGAATAAATTTGACTAATTCCTCAGTAAGTTACAGAATTCTGTATATAACAGGAATTGAATTTTGCTATGTGGAACAGGAAAACCAAATGATGATGGCCTAAATAAATTTGAGTTCATTTTTCTCTCATGAAGTGAGAGAGTTAAGTATTCCAGGGCGGTAGGGTGTCTCCAAGATATCATTAGGGTCCTAGGTACTTTCTTGTCTTCTTCCCAGCCATCCTTATTGTGTACTCCTAGTTACAAGATAGCTCCTGAGGCTCTAGTCATCCCATTTGTGTTCCAGGCAGCCTGGAAGACAGGGAGGAGCAAAATGGTACCTGCCAGCTGAGTAAAACCTCTTTAAAGAACTTTCCTGCAAGCCATATCCAGTGAGGTCTGGTTTTTATCTCATTGACCAAATTATATCACATCACTACTCCATCTACTGCAGAGCTGTTTTTACTTAAGCACACTGGAACCCAACAACAATGTGCTTCTGATAACAAGAAAGAAGGGGAGAATGAATATTAGGTGGATGATTAATAATCTTTGCTACAGCACACCTCTTTGGCTATCCAGTCCTTATTCAGTCATCTTCCCATACAATGAACATGTGTACCCCTTCCTCAATGGAAACACCTCCAAAATCTTATCTAGTTATTGTGTCCAGTTTTTAAGTCACTGATTTCTTGGTGATGTACAGTACTCTCTGTTAGGTCTAGTTATAACTTCTTGTGGTCTGGTGTCCCACAAGCTGCCCCTCCTGCATTATTACCTAGGTAGAACAAGAATAAAATAACTTTAGTAAAAGTTCCCACCCCCTAAAAAGGGGAGAGTGGGAAACATAGCAGTTTACAAATTCTTCTGGGCAAGAAAAGCAAAGACTTTCTGTTCTGGCTTCTTGAAGGCCTATCTGGCACCCCCTGGTTCTGCTATCTAGGGGAATTTTCTTTGCCTGGGGAAGAAATGTGTGAGAAAAATCCAGCATCCTTTTAGGGTTCCGTGATCAGTCAGAAATTAACAGTGAGAACTACTGCCACTGGTTGGAAAACCTAAATACAGTGGGCATATTGGATCCTAGGATGGCAGGGGCCAGTGGTATTTGATTGCCAAAGGAGGCAGGGCAGGTGTGTTTACCAAAATGGACAGCAGAGTCAAAGCAGCAGTCAGAATGGTCTCACTAATACAGGGAGATTTCCTCCCCTCCTCCCCAATAGGCCCTGACTGTCTCTGGAGATTCTTTTTTTTGAGTTGGAGTCTCACTCTGTTACCCAGACTGGAGTGCAGTGGCTGCTCCCGGCCACTGTAGCCTCAACCTGCTGGACTCCGGCGATCCTTCCACCTCAGCCTTCCAAGTAGCTGGAACTACAGGTGCACACTACCACGGCGGGCTAATTTTTTTGATTTATTGTAGAGATGAGGTCTCGTCAAGTTGCCCAGGCAGATCTTGAACCCGCGGGCTCAGGTAATCCACTCACCTCAGCCTCCCAAAGCGCAAGATTGCAGGCTGAGACACTGAGCCCGGCTCTGGAGATTCTTTATTGTCCATTCTTCTCCATGGCCCATCTGAATTGCTTGTTGGGGAGCATACTTTTCTTGGGGACTACACAGCTTTCACAGCTGACATATTGTTGGTGAGTGTTTGAAACTGAATTATTTTAGAAAATTAATAGTTGCTGCTGCAGGGCAGTTTTAGGGTTTTCATGACAATATTGTTCCCTCAAAGACTTGTAGATTTTAAAAATCTTTTTGCTTTCAGTAAGATTCATGGGGGAGAAGCCACATCTAGATGTAGTTTCTTACCCTGAAAATTCTTCTCCTTTTTGGCCTCTGTGCTCTGCCCTTTTCTTTTAGCTTTTAAATTAATAGCCAGCTGCCTTGAGGTAGGCGACTCTCTTAATCTGATTTTTGCTGTCAGTTTTCTTCCTTGTCCTGAAAAGAACTCTTAAAACAGCTTGGGGCTGTGGTTTCATCTCCTGCTAAGACAGCTACTTCTCTGAGTTACTACTTATAATCACCTCAGTTTGAGGGTGAAGGGGCTGATAATGTTTGCAGTCCTTCAGAGCTTCAAATTGTGTGACTCCCAGTCAATTTAGATTGATGACTGCAGGCATAGAATGGCTGGCTCTAGTCTTATTTGGTCTCTCACAGAACTGGGCTCAGAAGCTGCAAGAGGAAACCATCATACACCCATATCCTGAAAATTTCCTACATTTCTGTAAACTATAGCCTCATTTGGCGTATGGCATTGCCAAATATTTTGCCACCAGAGTACCAGCTTTAGGAGTCACTATGAATTGGTTAGAGACTGATGGCACTGGTTCTTAAGACTAGTTTTCCTTAATGTCTTTACTTTTCCTCAATATAGGTATATTCTAAGCACTGATGGGCCGCTTAGAGTGTATTCACCTTGACTCATATTGGGAGAAATTAGAACTAGGGGGAATGATTCACTGAGGACAGGAACATTTGCAAAAGACAAGGAAAACGTATGAGAGAAGCAATATGTGGATGTAATTGCCAAGAAGGGAGTTAATTAGTGATGAATAAATGATTAAGAAAAAATGGACAGTATGGTTTGTGGGTGATCCTGTTAAGGCAGAATAGATATTGTGCCAGCCATTTTCTTGTTTCACCTGCCAACTGTTAACAGTTTACCCAGAGTCTTGGTTCCTATCTGCAGTGGGAGGAAACAGTGAAGAAGGAAGTGAACCTACAGCCAATAGTTTGTATGTTTTCCAATATCAGAACCTTTTGGAGAGTGCCTAATCATTTTCTTATCTAAATAAAAAGTAAATTCTTTTGTGGCTACTTTTCTCTGTTACATACCTTATATGTTCTTAAATTTGCCTTTATATAAATATGTTTGATCAGTTTTAGTAAGACTTAAACTTCATAAGCTCTATCTTTTGACAATATCCTAGACTGAGAGTTAGTCTGAAAGATAAGTTCTAAAGAGAATCTTTGGTGCTATTTAACTTGAGATGTGGTGTTGTGGCTTCTCTACCTTGCTAGCATTCCCTGGTTAGGTTTCTTCAAGATATCCCTTTTGCTTTTAATCTTAAAAAAATTAACATGTCGAAGAAGAAAATAAATAGTACCTGGAGTTTATTAGAATCTTAGTTTCCATAGTTTCAAATACTTTTGTATCCTACAAGATATGAAGGGAAGAGTTATCAAGCAATAAACACTTGAACATCAACTGTCAGCCTTTATACAAGACATTAGGGCTTAATGATAGTAAATAGTAATTGTTTTTATTGAGTGCTTATTATAAAAAAATTGTTTTTATTGAGTGCTGATAAACATCTTACATATATTCACTTAATTCTCATAACAATCCCAAGAGGGTAGGTGGTGTTATCTTCACTTTATGGGTGTATGTAAACTGAGGCTCAGAGAGATGTACAAAGTCACCTGTCCAGGCTTACCAAGCTCTTGAGTGGTAAATCTGGGAGTCTAAGGAAGATTGACGCCAAAGTCTGAACTGTTCAGCTACCTTGCTATAACTGGGTATGATCCCTGCCATTTGGACACTCAGTTTAATAGAGGAAGTAAACATGGAAATCAGAAACTGAATTTCACTTTCTTAATTTGGCCATAGTTATTATGATCATTTGATAAGGTATATACACATAAGTTGCATATATGAAGCAGCTTTGGCATGATAAATCAGAATATCATTTTTGAAGCAGTGAACTGAAGTGGCATATCAAGTTACCAAAAATGGCATGGAGCTTTTGGGAAACATTCACACAACAAAATTTATTGAGCAGTTACTATGTTCCAGGTTCCTCTGAGCCCAGAGGATATAGTTGTGAATAATATAGAAGCTTTACTTTCTGTCATGGAACTTACAATCCAGAGAGGGAGACAGAGATTAAATAATTCTACAAACAATTGTTTAAAATTCAGTGGTGGTGAGTACTGTGAAGGAAAGCTACAGAGTGCTATGACAGAATATAAAAAGGGAACCAAACCTACTTCAAGAGTGAGAATTGGGGGAGTGATTCACCTTCTGAGTAGAGATATCTTTCAAATTCCACAGCACACTTTAATATTTTATCAGTGAGTTTTTTTGATTCATTGTTCTTTCTACTAGTATACTGCAGGCCCGTGCTTTTGAGCACTAAGTGAGAGAGAGCGAACTTAACGTGGTCTGAGGGGAAATAAAAACGATTCTATGATACTTGAGCTAAGTCTTCAAGGGTAGTAGAGAAGTGGACAAGGGGAAGGGTATTCTAGGCAGAGGAAACAGTTTATACAAAGACATTGGGGGCAAATGAGAACCTCATCTTTGAAAGATAATTGTGGTTAGTATAGCTAGATGCAGTATATGTCTAGACAGTATTGAGAGATGATGCTGGAAAGATAGGGAGAAGATGTGAGGTATGTATCTAGCCAAACCAAGTTTCTGCAGAGTTGGTCTTGTAGCCTCTTCCCATAATTTCAGAGAACCCAACAAATGTGGGATTTTTCTCCCCCCCACCGCCATATTTTAATTGCTCATATTTTAGAAGAAAATATCAAGATTGACTTAAATAGTTTGGATAATGAGATATCCTATAGTTTAAAATAATTGTGGCCGGGCTCGGTGGCTCAGCCTGTAATCCCGCGCCTTTGGGAGGCTGAGGTGAGTGAATTGCCTGAGCCCGCGGGTTTGAGACCCGCCTGGGCAGCGAGACCTCATCTCTACAATAAATAAAAAAATCAGCCAGGCATGGTAGCGCATGCCCGTAATTCCAGCTACTTGGAAGGCTGAGGCGGAAGGATCGCTGGAGCCCAGCAGGTCGAGGCTGCGGTGGCCAGGAGCGGCCACTGCACTCCAGTCTGGGCAACAGAGTGAGACTCCAACTCAAAAAAAAAAAAAAAAAAAAATTGTGCATGATGCAGTAGTCATAAGGATCGCAGTCAGATTAGCAAAGCAAGGCTGTTGATTAGTGAAGTACATGTGGATCTCTGAGCTAGGCTGAGGCTTGAATGTTGTGGAAATACCTATTGCCACATGTGTATAAGATAGGTCAGCCTGAAGTGAAAGATTTTTTAAGCATGATGTTCCAGGCATATTCTGATGATGAGGCATAATATTCTGTTAATGATCAAGGAAGAAATAAGAGATTGTGTAGCAGGAAATTATTAACAGTGAAAGCAACATGGGCAGTTTGATGTAGAGCACTGAGAACTACATAGGAGTCACATGGCTTGCATCTGGGCTGGCCTCTATCACTGACCTTAGGCAAATCATTGAGTATTTCAGAATCTGGATCTGAACTTCATGTTAAAGTATATCATGACATGCAGAAAAGTATACAAATCATAAGTATGTAGCTTGATGAGCTTTTACAAACTGAACACACTCCTGTAACCAGCACCCAAGTCAAGAAACTAGATATTACTAGAAACCCTATTTGTGCTACCTGTACTTCTAATTTTTTTATCTTTAAAAACAGGGTAATAATGTCTTTCTTCACCTTTTAGGAGTATTGAGAAATGATCAAAAAGTGTCTTGGTGTCTCTCAGATAGTGTTATGTAAGTTAAATGAGATGGCCTTACCATTACGAGTTAAACCCTAAAAAGTAGAGCCAGGTGGACAGTGTGTAGAGTGTACTTAAAGCACTATTAATAAACCTATTAAATTGGAGAGTGGATGAGGAAGTAACTCTGAAAACCACAAAACAAAGGACAAAACAGTTGTCTAAAACGAATCATAAAGATTTGTATGCATGGTATATTAATTAATGTGATGCCTTTTATTAGTTCCTATAAGGTGTTATTCTTGAAATTTAGTAAAGCAATTTGTATATTTTTTAACAAATGTGGAAACCATTCTCATTATTTGAGGATGCCGAAAAAATATTAGCTCCCTGAAATAAAACCAAGTTGTATATTAAAAATGATCTATTTCTATTTGGGTTTCAAAAGGTCTAATATTGAGTCTCTCTATGTTAATCTGAATGCTAATGAATACTTTTCAAACAGGAACTCCTCCTTCATGTTCTTAATACTATTAGCTAAATAATTGATTTCTTGCTGAGTAATCATAAATGAAATTAACATATGGTAGTCTTCCCTTATCTGTTACTTTGCTTTTCATAGTTTCAGTTATGATCAAGTAGTTCGAAAATGTTCCACAAAATAAGATACTTTGAAAGAGAAGACTACAATCACATAACTTTTATCACAGTATATTATTATTATTCTATTTTACTAGTTGTTAATCCCTTACTGTGCCTGATTTATAAATTAAACTTTATCATAGGTATGTATGTATATATGTATGTATAAGAAAAATTATAGCATATGTGGGAATTGGTACTATGTGCAGTTTCAGACATCCACTGGGGGTCTTAGAATGTATTTCTCATGGATAAGGGGGGACTCTTGTACTCTTGTAGCACTTTTTGAAAAAGTTTTAAATTTATTTAGTGTTATAAGAGATTGCTGCTTATCATTTCTAATAAACGACACTAGCTGTAGTCACTACAATAATAATTCTGCATTTTTCTAACAGGCCCATTTGCTTGCCAATTCTTCATCAGCTCCTACAGGTGTCTCATGATATCCCCTTAAGATTTATTCTGACATTTACCTATAAATGAAAGATAATGAACTATGATTTTTAATTTTTATAAATCAAGGTAATTTTATTAGGCTAGTTTTATCTTTGATATTTAAAATATCTTTGCTGAGCTCAAAAGTTTAATAAATCTTTTGATTATTTGATGATTTACTTAGGAACTCTTTAACATAAGCAGTGCAGTTCTAAGGAATAAACAGAGAGCAGCTGTATTTATAATAAGTATTTGGATATTACATAGGACTTCCAGATTTAAAAATAGGAGTTGAAAAAACAACTGGAAGAAAAATTAGAACTAAATATTATTTGACTTATATTTTCATAGGCATGCTTGGGCATTTGAATTATTCCCATTTGGCTCCACATAGTTAGCGACTTCAGTTTATGTTCCAATGAGGATGGCTAGCTCTGGGTCTCAACCACAGCCTGGGTCATAGTAGAGGGAGGGTTGAAACAGACAACCACCCGTAATAATACTGCCAGCAGGGCATGCTTTGGTTACAGGGTCCCTTCATCTCTCATTTGTCAGGGGAGTCTCAGTTCCTTCAGAAAACCAGCTTGTTTTCCACATCTTCTGGGCAACATTTAGTTAGCATTGATAGATGACCTGGGGGGAGATGTGCAAGTGGGTGTGTATAAGCATGGGAGTGCTTTTTTATATCAAGGAGAAACCTAGTCACTGGTAAGAAGGTAGACTATAGGTTTATGGTTGCAGAGAGTATCTTAAATATGAATGAAACATAAGGTTATTTAAATTAAAACCCATCCAGGAGCGGAGAATATCTTAATCCTTCTCAAGTACTTGTATTTCTTGTAGCTGTTTAGGCAGAAGGGAAGGGTTATCAAGCAGTTGTGTGAGCCCATGAATAAAGGTAAACCCCTCCTTGCTGAAACAAGTACTCTCCTATATGACATTAGAGCCTGCCTTTCTCAGGCAACAGAGGCTTAACACTAGGACAAATCTTGTATTCAGTAGGATAGAAAGGAATTTTTAAAACTTGTTCCTGCCACCTAGTGCACAACTGATAGAAATTCAGAAACATTTATAACTAATGTTTCATAGTTTGGCATTTTGGTTAGTACAAATAGCAGAAACATTTCAAATTACATAGGGTGTATGTAATTACATTTTCTATCAGATTCTCAGAATTCAGTGCTTGTTAGAAGAGTTAACAAAATGTTGTCCTGACTGTTTAGCGTAGGCTTAGCCAACACTGAGGGTAGCAGGAAGCCTATATAATCACTTCACGTTGCCACCAAATCTATATAATCACTTCAACAGAAAAACCGTTCCCAGAAGCCACGGGGAGAATGTCAATCTTAAGAATATGTGTTCTTTGGAGTTGGAGTAGCATGTGTTTAGTCTACCTCTAATATGTCACAATCTTGTTCTTTGAAAATTCTTTAAGTCCATGTAATGAACATATTCCATATCAGAACTTGTGTTTTGCTGTTTATATTCAAATGATCTTAAGCCCTGTCAACTTCTGAATACAAATGATTGGTTAGAATTTATTCTTTTACTTTGAAGGATCTATTATTATCTTTGTATGTTGTAATACTTTTTCCTCCCTAAAAATCAAATGTCTAGTTTTTTGGTAGCTGTGCTTTTTGTTGATACTTTCTTTGATGTGTTCTGAGTTGAATTCAGTTCCACAAATACATGTATACTCCAGGTCTTGAATAAGGCCCTAGGATAGCATCTCCCAAAATATGCCTCAGAGAATATTGTTTCCATTTTTTTTAAAGGTTGTATGCTCAAAAGTTTAGGGAGTTGCCTTTGTCCATTTTGTGCTGCCATAACAAAATACCCAAGACTGAGACTGGGTGATTTATAAAAGACAGAAATTTTTCTCACAGACTGAGAAAGTTCAAAATCAAGGTCCTGGCAGGATTGATGTCTGACAAGAATTACTCTCTCCTTCCAAGATGGTACCTTGTTGCTGCGTCCTCTGGAGGGGACATGCTCTGTCTTAATATCGTGGAAGGGACTGAGGGGCAGGAGAGGACACTCCCTTCAACCTCAAATTCTTTTATGAGAGTGCTAACCCCATTCATGAGAACAGAACTCTTATGACTTAGTTACTTTTCCAAATGCCATCAGTATTCGATTGTTGCATTGGGGTGAAGTTTTGGCTTGAATTTTTGGAGGGGACAATATCATTTAAACCATAGCCTCATCTTAAACCAGGGAAAGTAAGGACCAGTGGGAGGCACATAGACTGCTTATGTACCTAATCCTGACTTGTACCCCACATATTTAAAATAAAATAAAGGAAGAAAAAATACAAATAAACCATAGCAGAAGTACATAGGACCTTTCAGAGCCTTACATTTGCCAGTATGCATTGAATTTTTTAAAGATGGGGATTTTATAGCATGTTTCCTACATGTATTTAACCGTGTGAAACTTTTTAGTTGTAGAGCATTTTGCAGGAGTGGTGAGTCTCAGAACACAACTTGGGAAATGTGACAGGGATTAAAAGATTATTAAAAATTGAGTAGCCATTTTAAAACATCATGTATACCATAAATATATATAATTTTCATCAAAGAAAAAATTTTAAAAACACAAAATACTACAGAGCTCCCAGAACACCTCATACTTCAATATTTGTTACATAGTAATTTTGGTAAATGGACCTGGAACTGCCAAGATGCCAGTCTTACTTTTTAAAAATGAAGTTTTGACTGAATATAAAAATTCCAATTTTGATTATATTTATTTGCCAATATATCACCAAGTACCAATTTTTAAATATAAGTTGATGGTATCATTAAAACATCTAGAGATTAAAGATTCAACTAGAGTTTGGAATGAATTTCATTTTTTTCAAAGAAAAGCATTGTAACCAGTTCTGGAGATGATCCTAAAACAAAAAGCATCAGGTATGACCTATGACACATTTACAGGGTCCATTGGTGATAAGTTCTCTCTTTTCCTAAAGCTCTAGGATTTCATATGAATTTTAAAATGTAATTGGCATTCTTGAGCCATGAAGAATGTTTGAAGGAAAATAAATGGAGAATAGTGAATGAAGACTATTGCAATCTTGGTTTCATAATTTGGCTTCTAGCTCTGTTACTAGTGTCTTGTGCATCCGTGTGTGTGTGTGTGTGTGTGTGTGTGTATCTGTGTGTGTTTTGAGGTGTGGGAGGTGATGGTTGACTCTTCATCTGCAAAACAAAGGACTGGGTCAGGTGATACCTGGGGTCATCACTACATTTGACTTTATTCTAGATGTGCCTCACTTTAACAAAATGATATACAAGAAGCTAGAATTTGTAAAATTTATTGGCAGTTTACTTTGCAAAAAAAAATCTGTAGAGAAATTACTGTAGGTTTCTTTGTAAGCCTGAGTTTTGTCAGTTTTTCTTTCAAACTTTTTCATTTGTAACCCACATTTATTAAAGTCTTCAGAAATATAATAAGTGTAAATGCAACAGATTTCAGAAATGTAATGATATTCTTAAAATGTTTTGTACTATTATGTGATTTGTGTTAATTAGTACTAGAGTAGTGAAAAAGTTGGTCCTTTAAAACTCAAGCATCAGAATGTACCTATTTTACTTAAAACATGTGCTAGTTAATTTTTAAAACATATGTTCACACCCCATGAAATTAAGATGCATTGTCTAAGACGTGTATTTTTTATTTTCCATTTAAAAATTAACTGTGGTAAAATGTATATAACATGAAGTTTGCCATTTTTCTCCATTTCTAGGTGTACAATTTAGTGGCTTTGATTACATTTGCAATGTTTTGCAGCCATCATCACCGTATTATGCCTTTGTGTTATATTACCCTCCTACTAAGATATTATGGGAAAAGGGAGAAACTCATGGCATAAAATGACTAAATGATTCCTTAAGATAGTTTTAGTACTTTAGATGTGGATGAAGTAAATTCTTCAGTAGATGTTATAGCTGGATCTGATTGGCCAGAATGCAAGCCAGCAAATACCTTATTGAATAGTTGCATTTGTAGGCACAGGTGTTCCACTGCCACAGGGTAATTAGCATTTCAAGCAGAAGAGGGGTAGAGGTATGTCTAATATTTATTGCCATACCCTTTCCTTCTGGGCTTTGGTCCTTCTGGAGGTCTCAAGTTACTACTATAGGTTTCTCCCTTGCTCATAACATCTACTTGGCAATGGAACTGGAATTCGGTCACTTCTGTTAAGAACAAATCTTTCCTCCACTCTGGAAATACTGTTGTATTGTAAGTATTCTTCCTCCTGCTTCTTGTAAGTATTCTTGTAAGTATTACTCCTGCTCCTCCTGTTAATCTTAAATCTTTGGGTAAATGAAGTTACTTATCCCTACAAAAGGAGATTGGAGACCAGTCTAATTTCCCCCATTTGAGGGAAGCCTCAGAGATTTGGAACCGATAGTTAGTGATGAATTACAACTAAAACATGCATGTTCTACTCTCCAGTCAGAGAAGATAATTGTCCTTTGGTGGTCAACGAAACAGGGAGGGAAAGGGTCAACAGAAAAACCTGTGAATATACCTCCAGTGCTTTTTGGTTGATTTGTCCTGAAGTCAGAATTTAGAGCTTGGAGCCTGACGTGGTGGCTCACGCCTGTAGTCCCAGCTACTTGGGAGGTTGAGGTGGAAGGATCGCCTAAGCCCAGGAGGTTGAGGCTGCCATGAGCTGTGAGTATCATGATTACACCACTGCACTCCAGCATGGGTGACAAAGTGAGATCCCAACTCAAAAATAAATAGATAGATAGATAGATAATTTAGAGCTTGGAAGAATGAAGGTATTTAACAAGTTCTAACCCACTGTATTAAAAATGAAACTGGCACAGAGTGACTGTAACTCAAAAATATATAACTAGTCAGTTGCAAAGCTAGAACTGGGCACCCATATATCTTGATATTACTATAGTGCCAAATATATGGGAGTGTGACTCTGTGCTTCTCTCTAATAGTTTGTTTGCCTACAAGGTACTTGGTAAAATTGTCATTGCCACAATTTTATAGAATTACTCCAAAAGAAAAAAGAAGAAATATTACTCCAAAAAGAAATATTATTGATATTCTAGTTCTGTATCATCTTCTAACCAATAAGGAACAGGGTGCTCTTAGTGTTAGTTAATCAGTCTTTCAGCAGAAAGGAAATAAGTCAATATGCAGTATTAACTTCACTTTTATAAGTTTGAAAATTGTTTTTAAATATTGAGTATAAGGAGAGACCCTTTCTACAAATTTTTATTTTGTGGATATAAGAACATATGCAATATTTTTCTCATATAAGTGAATACTTACTATATACTTATTAAAAATAAAGCCCAAAGTATGATAGAACACAAACATATAAGGCAACTGAAATCTGTAATACTTCCTGATATATACAAATGAGTCTTTGCTTCTAGTAAAGAGATAAAAGTTAGATAACTTCAACAGGGGACCTTGGCATATATCTGATAATAGATGTGAGGCAGGGATAGCATAGTGATTAAGAAAAACATGAACTTTGGATCTGAAATTTTTAGGTCTGAATTCTGATTGAACCGGTTACCAGCTCTGGGGCCATGGCCAAGTTACTTAACTTCTCTGAAACTCAATTTCCTCATCTGTAAAATGGGAATAAAGATACTACCTAACTTAAAGAGTTGTTATGAGAATTAAATGAGTTAATACTAGTATGTCTTAGAAAAACCACTGTCACATAGTGAGTGCTCAATACCAGTAATACTAGTAATCCACTAATATATACTATCAACACTGTTAAAGCCCCTGTTACTCATAATTTTATCATTCTTTTTCTTGCTCTCTTTGAAAGACTATAGTAAAGTGACATGTGAATGGATATTCCTATTATACTTCTTTGATAACTGTAGGACTTTGGGCCTGTGGAAACTTTTGACTACTTGGATGCAAATATAAATATTTTAATCAAAATTAAGCAACTGTTAATAAATTTTTTTGTTCAGAAAGTATTTCCGAGCTCAGATGGTTCCACTAAGCCAACTTAATTTATTGTTTTCTGTACTACACAATTAAACTATTTTTCCATTTCCATATTTACATTCCTGAAAGTATATTCACTGAGATTATTTTTTTTGTTTAAACTTTAAACCAGGTTTTTGTTTAACATATCAAATTTTATTAATTATGGTTTCCACCATCATAAGCTTGCCTTTGTACTGGAATTGCATGCATTTTAAAAAATTTATCATTATCCACTAATATACTAACCAATATAGCATTTTTTAAATGAAGCATTATTATGCCTTCCTGATTATTGTGCTTCATTTAAAATGCTTTTTGGGGACATATGCCATGACTCACATCTGTAATCCCAGCACTTTGGGATGCCAAGGTAAGAGGATTGCTTGATCCCAGGAGTTTGAGACCAGCCTGGATAACATAGTGAGACCTTGTCTCTACAAAAAATAAAATTAGCCAGATGTGGTGATGTATGCCTGCATTCCCAGCTACTCAGGCGACTGAGGTGGAAGAATCATGTGAGCCCAGGAGGTCGAGGTTGTGGTGAGCCATGATTATGTCACTGCATTCCAGCCTGGGTGACAGAGTAAGACTACGACTCAAAAATAAAATTAAAATAAATAAAATGCATTTTTGTTTTCCATATGGTCCTCTCCACCAGCCTCCCCCTGCCCCCCGCACTTGATACTGTTCTTGACACTACTTTCTTCAAAACATCCCAGTAACTCTAGAGTCATAGAGCATAAGCAGGGGTAGATTGTGGCTCGGGGTAAGGGTGAGGTATCCCAGTAGTGATGTTTCTAACGGCTAGTAGAGTAGCATGGCTAAGTTTTGGGGTAAACCAAGATGTTCTGTATAAGGAGTTAAAGGTGAGAAATGGAATAAGGTTAAAGTGGTTTTGCCAATGCTCTAAAGCAACTGAGTTGCAAAGAGAAGAAACTTGAACAGGAAAAGAAGGCCACAATGTTTAGTTAGGTGGCAAAGAAAACTTTCCGAAACTTAAGGAAGAACCAAAAAGGATTAGTATGGTGATCTTCAAATATTTGTTGTAGTTGATCAGTTCCACTGTAGGCAAAGATTTAAATGCAGTATTTCACTTTTTAAAAAACACATTATTGAAACTGTTTGGCTAAGCAATAACTTTTTGGCTTAGGATAGGACTCTCTAAGATTTTAAATAAAGCTATAAAAACAGATTTGCTCTAATGGCTTTCACATTATGCACTGTGGTTGTTAGTTTAATTTATTTAGTGTTTTATTAAGATTGAGGAACATTAAGCATTGTATATTTAAATCAAGTACTGTTCCAAACCAATAAGCATCTGTTACCATTCGTGCTTGTCTCTGTTCTGTGAAAAGCAACATTATGGCAAGGCTAAGAGTATCTTGAGCAGTGACTGAAATAGTAGCCTTTGTTAATTTTACTGATCACCACAACCGTCTTCATTTTCTGATTACTCTAATGCATTTTTTCTCCTAGAGTTAAGATTTAAGCTGAGTGATCTCTTTTGAAAAGAACGATTAGTCTTGATCAATAGTGCATTACCTATACATAAGATTCTTAGCGTAATGTGATTTCCTTAGCTGGTATTGAGATCCATTTTATTGGCCCAAGAAATGAAAGCAGCAGATGTATAGTACTTTGGATTGTTTGTATTACAGATCAGCAAGTATTTGTGAGAAATCAGAGGTATAAAACAAGCTCAAAAGTCGTCTGTTATATGGAAGTAACAGACTACAATCCCATTAAACACAGTAACTGCATTGTGGACTGTGGAAGTACTAGAATTTTTCCACAGATGAAATAGTAATGGCTTTTTGATGTGTTCCCTAGAAAGAATTGTGGTATGTCATTTTTTCAGTTGATAAACTCTTTGTTATTTAGTGCTTTGGTTGTTATTTACTAATAATATTATAACCAAAATAAAATAGGACTATGCAGTGGAGCCCATTTCTTCTGTTATAGCTGGCTCCGTGAAAGATGTTTGAGGAAACCAGCCCTGCAATGAATTGCACAACAGATGTACAGTTTTGTTTTGTTTTGTTTTTTGAGTTGGAGTCTCACTGTCGCCCAGACTGGAGTGCAGTGGCCGCTCCCGGCCACCGCAGCCTTGACCTGCTGGGCTCCGGCGATCCTTCCGCCTCACCCTTCCAAGTAGCTGGAACTACAGGCGCACGCTACCACGCCCGGCTAATTTTTTTTTTTTTTTTTTTATTGTAGAGATGAGGTCTCGCCTGCCCAGGCGGGTCTCGAACCCGCGAGCTCAGGCAATCCACTCACCTCAGCCTCCCAAAGGCGCAGGATTACAGGTTGAGCCACGGAGCCCAGCTACCAGATGTACTGTTTTAAAGCCTTGGTTCTTGGCATGCATTTTTCACCTTTTACTTCAGTATTACTCTTTTGTTTGGAGCATTTAATGTTAAGCGGTATAAATGTGTTTTTCTGAGCAACGTAATTGGATTCTCATTTTTTCACAAGGAAGAAAGCAAGGTCAGCATTAATTTTGCATTTTCTTTTCAGGTTGTTCCTTGAGTGGAGTCAGTTTGGTCAAGGTCAAAAATACTGACTTCTTTTTTCTTTTTGCTAAAATACAGTAATAGAATGCCTAAATATTTTGAATTAAAACACCCTTCTGAACATTTGTATTTTAGATAGTGTTCAAATGGCATCGTTTTGGTCCTTCTATTTGTTTTTACTTTTGACATAAGCACTTTTCTGTAACCTTCTCATTAGTTTTACTCTTCAACCATGAAGTATTTCATTATGTGAGGACACGGGAAGAAATATGTAGTGAACCCACAGCCCCAGCTAATGTGTTAGACACCTCATTAAGGATTAGTGCAAGATTTAATCCCATGAGATGATTTGAATTGTCAAGGTCATCAAAAATAAGGTAAGTCTGAGAAACCATCACAGCCAAGGGAAGCCTAAGGAGTCATGATGTTTAAATGTCATGTGGTATTCTAGATGGGATCTTGGAGTAGAAAAAAGACATTTAAGTAACAAATAAGGAAATCTGAATTTAAAAATGGATTTGAGTTAATGCTAATGTGTCAGTATTGATTCATTAATTGTAATAAGATGTTAATAATAGGGAAACTGGGTACAAAGTATATAGGAAGTCTTTGTACTATCTTTGTAATTTTGTGAAAATCTAAAACTATTTTAAAAAATAAAGTTTATTTTTAAAGAAACAACAGTATCATAAGAGATAGTCTGGCTTTCTATTAGATGATATCTGGGTGATAAGTTATGGAAGAAGTATTTAAGAAGGGCAAGAGGAACATAGGTAGGGTGTGCCATGATCTCTTAACTCTGATAATCTTGGTAATGAAGTATCAATTATAGGGCTAGTACAGTTCCTTATTCTGAGTACATTTGACAGACTGAATTCACCTGTAGCAGAAACCTTTACTCTGAATGCATTATGTGATTGAAGTCAACACTTATTGGAAACACCTAAGTAAGGGGTGAGCAACCTATTTCTGTAAAGTGCCAGACAGTAAATATTTTAGTCTTTGCAGGCTGTACAGTTTTTGTCACAACCACTCAACTCTGCTGTTGTAGCAAAAAAGCAGTCATAAATAATATGTAAATGAATGCATGTAGCTGCATTCCAATAAACTGTATTTACCAACACAGGCACAGGCTAGATTTGGCCTGTGGTCTATAGTTTACTAACCCCTGATCTAAGCGACCATACTTCCCAGCTCCATTAGGTTCACTGTAATATCTCTTTCAAAAATTCATAAAGGAATGCAGTCTGAGCAAGATAAAATAATATTGCCTTTCCTCTGTTTTCAAGGAGAGTAGACATGGCAGCAATGGAGGCATAGATACACACGGTTTACTTGTCCATATCGTCATTGTGCCTTTGGAAACCTCAAGATCTATGTATCTGAATTCGGGGCAATTCATTAACCATGTTCTTTTTAGGTTTAGTCTGATTATGGTCCTTTTGTTTATTTGATCTTAACTGATTTTACTGTGACACAGTATTCAAAATCTTTTAGGGAAACCCTGTACCATTTCTCTTTCCAGCCAAATTTCTAACTAGGGCTTAAAGTGATACACTAAGTTCCCCTACATACAGATTAATTCTGTTCTGAGAGTGTGTTCGTAAGTACAATTTGTTCATAAATCCAACACAGTTAGCCTAGGTACTCAATTAAAACAACCATCTATGTAGTTCTGTACTGTAAGAGGTTTATAATACTCTTCACACAAATAATACATAAACAAAGCAAAGAAAACATTTTTAATCTTACAGTACCTTGAAAAAATACAGTAGTACAGTACAGTACAATAGTTGGCAGACAGGCTGGTATCAAGTGAACAGGCAGAAAGAGTTACTGGAGAGGGAGAGGAGGTAGGAGATGGTAGAGTTGAAGAATCATTAGCAATAGGAAATTGGACATGTGAACACACATTCACCTCTTTGAAAGGTTGCAGCTTGAAGGTTCGTATATTGGGGACTTACTGTATTTCTCCAAGTGTGCAACAGGTATTGCGTTAAGCTGTGTTTTTAGGTGATATACCAGTGAATCACTAAGTAAATAGTAATAAAGAATTCTCTTCTTTCAGTCTTCCTGATTACTATAATACCTTCAAGAATGTCCGCTTGGTTTTACTGTAACATTAACAATCAGCATAGCCTCTGTTTTTTGTTTTTAAGTGAGAATACCCCTCAAATTCACAGCATTTGGAAGGCAACAATACCTACCTGGACTTTTGTAGTGCTGTTGTTTTAGTTTATTCTATTTATTTTTAAGGTTATCTTCTATTTATGGCAAGCGATATTGTTTCCTCTTAATGGAAATGGTATCATTTCTTTTTAATTATTTAAGTAAAGAGAGCCAAGTTAAAGGTTTTTTATTTTTTCTTTTAAAGATGTGGGGTCATTTCAGGGTTAGGTACATATATGGCCATTGTGCAGGTAAAGTTTGGGCCTCCCTTTGGTCTCCACTTTGCCTAGTTTGAGATTGGGTACCCTTATTGATGTTATGTGCTCCACCCCCACCCCCCGGCAGCGTCCCACTACTGCCAGTCCCTTTCTTATAGTATTATGGAGTTTGCAGCAACTTGGATGGATTTAGAGTCTATAATACTCAGTGATCTATCACAGTTTCTGTTTTTGAAAAAGGGATGTGGATCATAGGAAAGATTTGATGTGAGATAGATCTTCATTGCTGTCTTGAAGATGGAAGAGGATGTGGAGCGAACTGTAAGTGCCACCTAGCTAATAGCCAGCAGGAAATGGACCTTCAGTCCAACAACTGCCAACAACGTGAATGAGCTTGGAAGTGTTTTCTTCCCCAGATCCTCTACATAAGAGCCCAGCCCAACTAAAACCTCCTTTTCAGCCTGTGAGACCCTAAGCAAAGAACCTAGCTGAGACACCTGAACTCCTGACTTACAGAAACTGTGAGATAATAAACACATATTGTTTTAAGCTGGTACATTTGTTGTAATTTGTTGCACAACGATAAAAACTGATATAACCTTTCTATATTCTTAACTCCTCTTCAAACTTTTAGGGACCATGCCTTCCTCCCCCAGTACAACTACTTCCCCCCTTTTTCTTTTGTCTCTTAATCTGATTATTGCTCATACTAAGAAGACATTATCTTTTCTCACGAGATGATTTAGTATGAGCAATAGGTACCATGAAGTTTTCTTTGTCTTCTGAGTCCCAATTGAGTATATCTACCTGTAATTTCACCCCCAAAAATCGTGTGGATAATATATGTAGTTTATTTCCATTTAATTTTATCTTCTGGTAGTAAGCTGTTATAGTGATTGAAGCTCATATTTAATCTTGCCATATCATACAAACTGAAAATGTTAAGCAAACTGTTGAAACATACAAACCAACAAAAAGCTTAAATTGGTTGAGCCAATCATTGTCAGAGCTGATTTTGTAAACCTTCAGGTTGAACAGCTTTCTGAATTTTAGGAGCTGTGTTTGGTTCTCTGCCATTACCAACTATTCTTTTGTAATAAGCTTCAAATTTATAAGGCCTGCTTTAAAATCATTAAAATAAAGTATTTAAGAATGGATGTTAGTACATAGTAAAAGTTTAAAAGTCTGCTTTTTGAGTCTTAGTTATGGCATCACTAGAAGGATTTTGAATTGGCAATCAACAACTCCAGTAAAACAAAATAATTTATTTTTCAAGAAGTGTTTAAAAACTAGCTAACATGTCATATAATTTTACAACCTTTGTTTACCTTTCAGGAATTGGTATTGACGAATTAATTTTTTGTTTCTACTAGATAAATGAAGGATCTCCTCTAAGATATTAAGGAGCTATAACTGAAATTATAACTAAAATTAACTGAAATATAAGTACACTAATGTAAGTGTCTTGAAGATAGCACCCAGGTTTTTGCATTCTAAAATGAGTTTATCTCCTTGTCCATCCAAAAGCATTTATTGGGTCTCCATTAGCAGAGTGTCAGGCATGCTTATACATGCTAAAGATACAGGATGAATAAGAGAGAATTCCTGCCCTCAAAGAACTATATGCTTAATCAACCAGTAGATCCTTTATTAAGAGATGACCTTCAGTTATGCATAAACTTATTTATGTAGAATATTGTAAACCCTAAATTTCTTCACTGTTTGTGTAATATGTAAGCCCAAATGATGAAATTGTTATTTAAAATATCCAGACAGTGTTCCATAACTGAAATATGCTAAATAGACCGTGACATCTCAGATCTCCTTTGTGACTCAGGAAGGCTGTGAGGGTGCATAAGTGAGGATATTTGTATGTAGGTACATATCGAGACAATAAAGAAGAACCCCTAGTCTAGTATGGTTTGGCTTGCTGGTATTCATCAAACCCCAAAAGATTTACAAACCGTAGCTGCTTGTTTGAGACCCTAAAATTCTAAGCCAGGAGTCATGGAAAACTACATTATCAACCTGATGAGTTTAATAGCAAGTGGCCCTGGGAAGTACCTTTTGTCCCTGCAGATGACATCAGCAGAGATTGATTGGGAGTCCCAACAGCACCAGAAGAATGAAGCAGACCAAAATAGCATCCTGAGGGCTCAGAAAACTAACCTGTCATTGGAACAAAAGTAGTCTAGAACCTACAAACTAAAGCTAACCAGGGTGACTGCCCTGCTAAAATAGAAGGTCCTATGATCAAGTCTCGTAACAATAACGAGAATATCCAGGATACAAATGAAAATCACTTGCCATACCGAACACCAGGAAAACACAATTTGAATGAGAAAAGGCATTAACTGATGTCAACACCCAGTTGAATCAGATATTAGAATTATCTGATGGGGATTTTAATTCAGCTGTAATACAATTGCTCCAACAATCAGTTGCAGATTTTCTTGAAACAAATGAAAAGATAGAAGGTCTCAGCAAGATAGAGCCAAGAGCATTTCTTAATAAATTAGAATTGGAATGTGAAAGAAAGGGGTCAAGAATGGCGCCATAATTTTTGACTAAGCTACATGAAGGAAATTTATGAAGTTGGCATCAACTGAGATAGGGAGAGGAGAGTTTAAAAACTCAGTTCACTCTCAGGTGTTATGAGGGATATGATTGTCCTTTTTCTTCTTGTCCTCCATGCTCTGTTGTATACCTTATTGATTAACAGTAAGTTATTAGCACAGAGAGACTGGGAGACTTGTTACAAGTGAGCATTACTAACTTGCATACTCTGCAACTTGCAGGGACTTTGGTTTCTTACCTAACTTGAACAATTCCCCTAGTGTTTGAAGATTTGATTGTACTATCTTGCCTAAATAGTTACATCCACTATACTCTTATTTTCAGATTTTTTTCCCTAAAGCAATTATTTTCCAGATCATCTACTTTACATCTTTAGACCTAGAAACTGATTACTACAATTATGATTCAAAACCTATTTTCTGCTGCCCTGAACTGAGCAGGGTAATTGGGTGAAATGGTTATTTCCTTTGCATGCTTTGTTTGCCTTTGTGTTAAGTGTCTTGGTTGAAAGACCAGAGGTTGCATTATTGCCTGCTGAATATGCTTATATTAACAATTGTAAAAAAAAAAAAAAAAGTAAATTACTTTGAAGAGTATTAATGAGTAGACATTTAAATTGCATAGTTAAATCTTTTCCATCCTTTACTAAGCAAACAATTGTATTACCCCTTCCATAAGAATTTAATTGACAATTTGTATGCCATGTTTGGGGTGTGGGGTATTTGTTACCGAAAAAAAGAAGTTGTTTGAAATCTGAATGCTTCTTAGCCATTTCAACTTCATAATTAGTATTTCTGTTGTTATTACAAATATTAAAATTTAGTTCATCATGTCCAAAGTGTTTTTCAGGGAACACTAACGATTAATACATTCTACATGGGTGATGGGAATGGAGTATGGCAGAGGAGGGATGCTTGTTTCTTAACCACAAGACTAGGCTGCTAATGTGTAATATGAATATAGGGGGTGTGGAGGTAGGTATATGGTGTTTCCCACACTTACTGATGGAGAAAACTTAATTCTTTAAGGACTCCGCAAGATGCCAGTTTGGGAAACCCTGATGTAGAGTGTTAGCTAATTACATTTTTGTTTTTGTGTTACAGTATAATTTTTCATAATTCTGAAGCACCTGAAATGAATAACAGAGAAAGGAGTGTTGTGGGCTTTGAAATAACTTTTACCTATTTCATTTAAATTAGATAATTTGATTTCATTTAGTTTAAAGTAGGTTTACCTGGTTGTGGAGATCCTTAAAACATGGTTTTGAATGGGGAGAGAGTAACAGTATTCCACAGAAAAAAACTGTCAGTAAGGATAAAAACTTTTGAGCCTAGATATTAATCTCCCTCTTTAGTTGCAGAGTTGTGATTAATGACTTGCAACAATACTATTATAGGATAGTGTAACATTTGAAAAAAATACAGGTTAGTGTCATATTAACAGAACATATCCTTAAAAAATATGATTTACAATGTAATTTCATATTTCCAGACTACTGTAATTATTAGTTTCACTTTATAAAGGCTGGATTGTGCACAAGCGAATTTGACAATTGTGATAATGTTAGGTATTAGTTATAAGTAATTAAGTTCATGAACACTAGTAGACAAGAGAGTGAAAAGGAAAAGAAAAGTTCAGGAGTGAGTTTCAAAAAGGTTGTTTCTCTGCTAAATATTTTCATCAGGACAGTTTCTGATATATAGGCCTGCATTTAGAAAATAACAACAAAATGTAAATAATTTTAAAATGAAATGCTCTTAATTTATAAATAAAAATATGCTCTTCTTTCACCAGCCTGGAGAGGAATGCAGGAACCCCCATGTTCCTCTCTAGGGCAGAGCCTGCTAGGAAATTGTGTTTGTATTTCAACAAGATAATGTGCTCTAAGACCTTGCCTTTAGTACTTGTTCTTTTTTCTTTCTGGGCTTTTTATAGTCTTTCTGTGAGGATGTTTCAAGCAAGCCCTTGAGAGGGAGTTGTTCGTGTTTTCTGAAGCTCCTTCCTCGGAGTACTTTTGAGAGTACAAATGAGAGTACTTTTAAGTGCTCTTATTTGCAGTGATTTCCTCAGTTACCTCCCATTCACTCATGCTTCCTAGGAGCCATGGAGGTTAAGAACTTAGATTTTTTTTAAAGTCTAAGCTGCAATCCTGGCTCTACCATTCATCAACTGTTTGACCACAGACAAAACCTAACTAGCCCCAGCTCTTCACACACACACACACACACACACACACACACACACACACACACACACCAGTCAACTTTTCCAGAACCTTTGCTTTGAGCAGATTGCTGTATATGATCTTCAGTCTTCTCATAAAAGCAGTAAATGATGACTGTATCAGACCAGAGGATGATGTGCTACATGAAATCTAAAGCAAGGTCTACTAAATTTTTCACTGAAGTATCAGGGTTTGACAGAGGTACTAATTATGCCAATACAAGTACTGAGTTAGTAAATGCTAGTCTTCACATTATGAATTACTCAGCTTTGACAGGTGAGCCAGATTTGTTCTGTTGACTTATTGGAGATTCACTGGGACTTTTGCAAATAAGTCTCCCCCTTCTACTTTCAGGGAATGTTCTGAAGTACTGAGCTTAATTCCTTTGTCAGGCCTTTAATTGCTAACATTTAGGCAACAGTTCCTGAGACTTTGATTTTAATAATTTTCCTCTTCCTGTGTGTTTCTTTAGCAGTAGCAATGAGTAGGCAAACTTTTTTTCCTTTGTTTAATCACTGTACCTAAAGCAGCTCAGCTTGGTGTGTGTATGTAAGTGTGTGTATTGCAGATGAGGGTGGACACCAAAAGTACTAAAAGAAAGTGTCAGGACAGCATCTCTGTTCCCTTACTGCTACCACAAAGCACAGGAAGACAAAGGATTTGTTGGTGAAATGCTATGCTAAGCTCTTTTTTAGTGGCAATGACTAAACTAGTGTTAAAATAAGAAGGAAAAGATCATTGCTATCTTTATTAGGTATCGTTTTTATATAAATGTATATATGTCTATAGAGTATAGTTTCAAGATTTTTGTCTTACTGTTAATACTATCATTTTTTGCTATTATATTTTAGTTTTGTTTCTTTTTTAGCCCATCTAACCCCACCATCTATGTCTCTCAAGTCTTAACATCAGAACTATATTGAAAGTAGTAGGATGATGCAGGTTTAGCACATGGGTAGATAAATATCTAGAAGCACCATTATTTCTCAAAATTTTGTATACTTATATAAAACTGTGTCATATGACAAATGTATCAGTGGCTTACTCATTTCTAGTTTCTCATCTTTCTTATATCACTCTCCAAATATTCATTGAGGGCCTAATATATACCAGGTACTCATTGAGTTTATATGTTAATATAAGTACACACATATAAATACATACGTATATACATGTACATATACACACATACATATATACATGTGTGTATCTATATCACATATTATAAATATATATTACATAGTATAAATACACACATGTATATGTGTATGTGTGCATACACACATGCACAGTTTAGTCTCATTATTTGTAGTAGTTATGGTCTATAAAGTTGCCACACACACTGAATGAGCCAACACTGGACCATTACTCCTAGGGGAAATTCAGAGTTGGGTTCCTTCAAGTCTCTGGTAACAACATTTTCATCAGCCAGTCAATATATAACCTTGTTTATTTGTGTTTCTGTTTAAAGACACTGTATTTAACATATATTGTTAATTCATTAACATTGAACTCATGGTCAATACCTGAATAAAGCTTAGCTAACACATGTATTTTCTCCATGAAGCACTTCATAGCCTTCTTGTGTTTAGGAACACTAGACAGTATTTCAGCACTATGCTTGGGGACCATCTTAAACAGAGAAATCACCAACAAAGAGCACAAAATGCAAACATACACTAAATAGACTTAGAAACGGTCACTTATTTATGGTTTGAGATTTAGAACAAGAAGGCAGCATCACCTTGTTCATCCTCAGCTGGCAACATGCACACTGAGTGACTCAAATTTTTTGATACATGCATGTCTGTAAATGACTGTGAAAGTACTGCAAGTATTGGTTTGGGGGTTCCAAATAAATTTTACTATGGAGGTAAATTTACAAATATGCAATCTGCGAATAATGAGGATCAACTTTGTATCAGCTGTGTGTGTGTGTGTGTGTATGTGTGTGTGTAAAAATTAGGTTTTGCAATCCTTCGCCAAAGAAACAAAGCAGGATATATCACACTTCCAGACTTCAAACTTTACTATAAGGCTACAGTAATCAAAACAGCCTGGTACTGGTACAAAAACAGGCATATAGACCAATGGAACAGGATAGAGATTCTGAAAGCAAAGCCTCAATTTCTCAACCAACTCAGCTTTGACAAAGCCTCCAACAACAACCACTGGGGAGAGGAGAACCTATTCAGTAAATGGTGCTGGGAAAACTGGCTGATCACATGCAGAAGATTGAAACAGGACCCCTACCTATCACCATACACAAAAATTAACTCTAAATGGTTCAAAGACCTAAATGTAAAACTTCAAACTATAAGAACCTTAGAAAATGCAGGAGATACCCTTATGGAAATTGGAACTGCCAACCAATTCCTGATCAGAACTCTAAATGTCCATGCCTTAAGAAATAAAATAGACAAGTGGGACCTCATCAAACTAACGAGCTTCTGCAAAGCAAAAGAAACCATCAAAAGAGGAGGGAGACAGCCCACAGAATGGGAAAAAATACTTGCCAACTGTGTATCTGACAAAGGCCTGACATCTAGGATCTACAAGGAACACAAATGTGCCAAAAGGAAAAAAGTGAACAAAAGACGTGAATAGACACTTCTCAAAAGATGATATACAGGCAGCCAACATACACATGAAAAAGTGCTCAGCCTTACTCATCATCAGAGAAATGCAAATCAAAAGCACACTGAGATACCACCTAACCCCAGTAAGAATGGCCATCATTAATAAAACAAACAACAACAGATGCTGGCAAGGATATGGAGAAAAAAGAATGCTTCTACACTGCTGGTGGGAGTGCAAACTAGTGCAATCTCTTTGGAAGATTTCTGAAAGAACTAGGAATTGACCTTCCATATGACCCAGCAACTCCCCTATTGGGAATATAACCAGAGGAACTCAAGTCAATCTACAAAAAGATAACTGCACACACATGTTTGTTGCAGCTCTGATCACAATAGCAAAAACACGGAGCCCATAGAAGCTGGACTGGATAAAAAAATGTGGTACATATACACAATGGAATATTGTGCAGCCATAAAGAAGGACAAACATACAGACTTCACAGCAACTTGTATGGATTTAGAGTTGATCATACTCAATGATCTATCACAGAAACAAAGAACAGAAAACCATACGTTCTCACTTATAAGCGGACCTTGAACAATTATCATAATACTGTAAGAAAGGAATTGGCAGTAGTGGGAAATTGCCAGGGGAGAGGGGTGAGATTGACAGTTGAGGGAAACTGCTAGGGGAAGGAGGAGCACACCTCATCAACAAGGGTACCTGCATAATCAGTGTTTGTATACCTAACCCTGGATTGTACCTCACATCTTTAAAATAAAAATACTTGAAAAATAATAAATTTTGATTTTGGCCTTCACTTTCCCTATCATTTTCTTTCCAATACCTGATTACCCAAATTTTTGAAGCAAATACTACTTGACCTTAGAAAACATTAATAGCAATACAGTAATACTAGGGGACTTCAACACCCCACTGACATCACTAGACAGATCATCAAAGCAGAAAATCAACAAAGAAATACTGGATTTAAACTGGTCTGTAGACAAAATTAGCCTAATAGACATCTACAGACCGTTGCATCTAACAACTACAGAATATACATTTTTCTTGTCTCCACGTGAAACATTCTCCAAAATTGACCATATGTTTGGCCATAAGGCAAGTCTCAAAAATTTTAAAAATCAAAATTATACCATGCCTCTTCTCAGACCACAGTGGAATAAAATTAGAAATCAATACTAAGAGGAGCTCCCAAACTGCACCACTACCTGGAAACTGACCCTTGGGCTAACAACAAAATTAAGAGGAAATTTTTTTTTAATTTGTTGAAACCAATGAAAATAGTGACACGACATACCAAAAACTCTGGGATATGGCAAAAGTTGTGCTGAGAAGAAAGTTTATAGTGTTAAATGCCTACATCAGAAAGATAGATCTGAAATCAACAGCTTAACCTTACACTTCCAGGAACTAGAAAAACAAGAACAATCCAAACCTAAACCTAGCAGAAGAAACAACAAAGATCAGAGCAGAACTAAATGAGATTGAGACCAAAAAAATACAAAGGATCAAATGAATCAAGTAGTTGATACTTCCAAAGGATCAACAAAATTGACAGACCACTGGCTAGACTAACCAAGAAAAAAGAGAAGACTCAAATAAGTGCAATCAGAAATGATAGAGGTGACATTACAGCTAATGTCACAGAAATACAAAAGATCATCAGAGATTACTGTGAATGCCTCTATGGTGTTTTCAGACTGGAAAATCTAAAGGAAGTGGATACAGTCCTGGAAACATACAACTTCTCAGACTGAACCAGGAAGAAATTAAATTATTCGTTATTCTAATTTAAAGTTTTCTGACATATCTTGTAGTATATTACATAATTCATTATAAATGTAACAGAGCTTCCAGGCCTGTGATATGGACAGGAATTTCACTCCATTTATTAAGGTTTCCTGAGACATAATGTGTTTTTCTTTATGAACTTCATAGAGTCAAACTTTTATATTATAGTTGTAACCCCAGAGTTTACATATAGCAAAGTAAAATATTATTTTAAATTTATTTCAATTGATATGAAATTACAATTCATACTGATTTTATTATGTTTGAGATGCAAACATTGATTTTCTTCATTTGTATCTATCAAGTCATTTAAAATAATTTGTGTTATACATGTAAAACATTAACTTATTTGATTAGCAAGATCTTAGGAACTTTCCTCAGCCATATAAAAACATTTTTTTAAAATTAGGAAATATATGTATGAAGGAATGAATAAAATGTGTATGCATGTTTTATAAAGAGTAATAATAAAATGAAAGTCCATAAATCTATCATCAGGTTAAGAAAATAGAATATCACTTGTGCCTTCAAAAACCCCTATGTGCTTCTTCCCAATCACAGCTCCCTCCCCCTTGAGCCACTATTCTGGTTTTAATATTAATCATTTTTTTGCTTTCTTTATAACTTTACCCTCTATGTATATATCCCTAAGCAGTGTATTGTTTAGTCTTTAAAAACTGAGTAGAAGGGCAGACTTAGCTGTGTAAAGAGAGGGCAGTGTTACCACTATTGTATGAAGACTTTCAGAAGAAAAGCTGAACAGAAGTTCTTGTTCCCAAGTCTGGCTTCAGATGCCCCCATAGTGTTTAGGAGCCCATTCTGGGTAGTCGGTTGGCAAGGTCATGAGTAAATCAGGACATGGAGCTCTTTACAGGCAGAACATTGGAGCTTAGTGTAGGACAGAGGGAGTTTCTGAATGCCCAGCAGAAATGCAGTCTGGGCACCAGCTGCCCTGCATTTCCTACTCTTCAGCTCTGCAATGCCTGCCTCCAGCTCTCAGGAATCCATCAAGGCAGGACACAAGAGTGAAATGAGAGTCGTCTGCCGGTCCAGGCAGTAGACAAGAGCAGGAATTTCATCAGCCGATGGCCAGGAAAGCAAAACAGAAGAATCTGGATCCAGCTCACCTAGCGATTCTGTTTTCAGGTTAAAAAGTTGACTAGTGGCAGTGGGAAACTGATGGCTCTCATTCTGGACTGGTTGTCCTCTATGCTTAAGGCACAGCTGTCAGCCTGAGATTTCTCTTCCTTGCTTTTTCAGTGATTCCCTCCATCTTTCTTCTATGTTGGATGTCCTATTTGCTGTCCTTCGTGTTTTTTTATTTTTATTTTTATAATTAGTCTCTTCTTTTGTTTTGGCAACCACATCCTATGATAATTTTTTCAGAAAGTATACATGGCAGCAATTGAGTTTTTTCATGTCTGAAAATGTCTTTATGGTTGTTGATGATCTGGCTGGATATTGAGTTAAATGTTAAAAATCATTTTCCTTCATGATTATGGAAAGATTATTCCATCATCTTCTAGTGTTGTCATTGACAGGTCTGAAGCCATTTTGATTCCTATTCATTGTGTGTGAACTCAATCATCCTTCCCCTCTGCACACCTTTACCCCTACTTATGGAAACCTGACAATCTCCTTGCCCTGAATGATTTTAAATTTCACAGTAGTGTATGCATAGATATGGGTTATTTATTTTCCTGAGCACTTGGTAGTCCTTTTAATTTGGGCTACTCATGACTTAAATTTTCTTGGATTATTCCTTTAAGTTCCCCCTCTTCTATTTCTTTCCTCTTTTTCTGGGAGATTTTCCCAAGTTTATTTACCAACCCTTCTACTGAGTTTTAAAATTTCTCAGTGTGTTTAATTTTCAAGTGTTCTTTTTTTGAAAGTTCTGTTTTTGGTTTCCTGTTTTTAATATCTTTCTGAGTATATTAATGGTAATTTGAAGTATTCTTCTTGAGTAGTCTGTTTCCTCTAAGTTGCTCTATTTGTTTGTTTTGGGCTCTCTCTTCCAAATTAGAGACTCGTCTTAGGAGCCATGGTCTATTCATGAGTAGGAATAGAGCAATGGTTCTCAATCAGGGGCAGTTTTGTTCCCCCTCTCTGCCAACACTTTGCAATGTTGTTTGTCAAAGCTGGGTTTGCAGTGGTGCTACCAGAATCTAGTGGGACATCCCACACAACAAAGATTATTCATCCAAAAATATTAACAGTGCTGAGATTGGAAATTCTGCAGCAGAGGGCCTAAAAGCTGACTGAGAGAGCTCTGAAGATACGAGTAGAACGTGCTGACTTTGGGTTTCACTGGAGGATGATCTAGTTGAGCAGTTTGGAGAACCTCTTGTGATTATCCTTAGGTCTTTCCTTCTGGGCTGGTCAGATATTCAATAGAAAAGTCCTTCATCTCCTGCCTTAAGGATAAAGATCTGGCTTCTAATATTCCCCTGTTAGAGGAAAAGGGGCTGGGGCTGTCTGCATTCAGTGTATATGTGACCAAGTAATCCCCTTGCTTTTCATATAGTACTCACTTTCTCAATGGCCTTGTGTCTCTAGTTCTGAGACCCCACATTTTACCCTCTCCAGAGAAAAAGCATGTTGGGATGAGGGAAAGCTGTGGGGTAGAGGAGAGGATCTAGGTCTCTAACTGCTTCTCCAACAAATTTCATTCAAACTTTGTTATTTTAACCCCACTCTTTCTTTATTCTTAGTTCCAGAGTTATCTGGTGCTACCAATTCATGAGCTTCTTGAGGACTCTGCAGTGTAAATGAGTTTGGTTCTGATTTTTTTTCTCTTTCCAATTTAGCTTCCCCAAGTCTGTTGAACCAGTTGCCCTTACTCCATCTGCTTTCTTGCCTTTTTCAAATTTGATTATTTCTATTGCCTCCTCTCTTGTTCTCCCGACCTTTTTTTTTAAACCCCCTTGATATCATTTTAGAGGGGCTTTGGGAGGGAAATAAATTAGATGCATTATGCTCAAACTATCCTCTTATCCCAGAAACCAATATACTATATTCTAGCATAATTTCATTTTATTCTAGTCTTCTTTTTTGATATCTTTACCCTTTGGTATCAAAATTGTTTATTTCCTAGACTTAACCTTTCTTTACATAAATGAAAACTAGAAGAGATTGTTCTGAGTCTGCATAGCGACACAGTTGTATTCTTTTCAAAATCTTAGGGGATGTTATAGCAATATTCACTTGTAACATATTCTGGTTTAGTTGACCTTTTACTTAAAAACATAGACTGCTGTAAGCAGCCATCTGCTTCAAGCGGATTCTTGTGTTACCATACCAATCAGTAGTCAGTATTTTTAAAGAGTTAAATAGAGAATATGTATTTCATAAAATCTGAAATGCCACCAATTATCATCCCATTTTGATTAATACTCTTGCTATAATTTGCAAAAATATGAGAAAGATAGTAGTTTATGGTGATGACTTACAACTGTTTCTATCAATATTTTCCCCCACATAAATATTCAAAAATTTGCTATACCATAGATTTAAAAGTTTAAGGATAACATATCAAACATTGAAAAAAGGTACAAGTCAGGCTGAAACCTATATCTCCTAAATTTTTGTTGTTTTCTAAACTATCATCCAAGTGTAATTAATGTGTACTGCAGTAGATGTATTACACACCCTTTATCACCCCTTCTTTATGAAGATGGGAGACCAAGCCAGATTTCAATTTTTTACCAGTTTCTCCTGAGTTTCTAGTTAATGGATTAAATCACAAAAACCTCAAAACATATTTTGATGTCTTCTTAGATTTATCTTTGTTAGCCCCATGGATATCATTGATAGCCAGACACTTAAAATGCTTTACTTGTGACATGTCTTCAGGGCCTCAGCAGTTCATAGACCTACTTATTTTCTTTGCCTCATATTATAAAATTAGCTTAAAACATTGGAGATTTGCTTTTATTTTTATTCACAGATTTTTTAAGTTTCTGTGTTTTGTTTTCTCAGTATTCTCTTTTCTCTCCTTTCTCTCTAGCTCTCTTAATTTTACTTTTACTAAGAGTGGAGAGAGAAGCCGTGCTTTCTTTCTCACCTTTGTTCAAGCAGGAAAAAGTAAAGAATTGACTCCATTGACCATGAACAATCCCATGCACAGATCTCAGGAAGTTTCCAAAGAGATATAGTGAATTGAAGCAGACTACACAAATGTATATATGAATAGAGTCCCAAGGGTTTATATGTGGACAATAACCAATTACTTTAAACATTTCCTGAAATTGCTTGCTATTATCAGGATAAGTAATCACAAGTAAGATATCCAGGTAGAGAATGAAAACGTTTGTGGGAGTCCTGCCTCCCTTTGTTCTATTGTCTTCTCACAGAAGAAAACTTTTAACAGTTTTGAATTATTATCAAAAAGATTCTTTCTAGAAAGTTCTGAAAGGTACATTACTACCATTTCTTTTCCTTCCAGGTTAGCTTTGTTAGGTTGCTTGAAGAGAAAGATTTGAAGCTGCAGTGTAGCTGATGTCCTCATGATGGCATTTATGTCATCTTGGAGAAATGTTTGTCTGACTTAAATTCATTTGTCCTCTAATCAAAGGAAGAAAGACAAACTTTAAGACAAGTGGTATCATAAATATCCTAGTGTAAATGAAGAACTTTTCTGCCTACTAATTGAGCAACCAAGTGTACTATTTGTACCTGTAAAAGCCAATGAGAGTAGTTTTTTATTTGTTTGCGCCCCACCCCGGGAAAAATACACATATATACATGTATCCATGTGTGTATTTAATTTTTACTAACCTTCAAATAAACTGCTAGAGTTTGTTGCTATCGCATTCTCTATTATGAGTCAATTCAAGTACATACAAATCTGTCTTTAGATTATCTTAATTGAGTTCAGATGTTTATTTGATAACTATTAATCACAAGCAACCATGTGTGTTTATTACTGGGGCATTGGTATCTTTAAGTCATCTCAACTGATTTAACTGTGTACCTAGTATTAAGAGGCATCAATTTAGATTGAGGAGAGGACTGGGTAAGCAAATAGCTAGACTAGTGGTTCCACTGGCAGAAATTACTCCCTTTCCTGTGGCATTGAAATTTGAGGAGGATGAAGGATTTCTCTGTGATTTCAGGTGAATCTGGAGAGGTTGTTGGAGACTACATCATGCAGGGCTTTCTCTTTGTGAAGTGCCTGTTCAAGTCTTTTGCCCAGATTTTATTGGCAATATTTTTTCTTATTTTATTTAGAAATTACTTCTACATGTTGGTTTTTGACTAAGTGTGTGTATTGCAAATATTTTATCTCTGGAGTTTTAAGCAGGGATATCATATCAGATTTTCATTTTTAAACATCACTGCAAGAATGAATTAGAGAAACAAGTGTTTCAGTAGTCCTAGTTGAAGATGGAAGTAGAGTATGGGACATTGAAAAAAGAGGGCATATTAAAGAGATATTTGAAATAAACACAATAGGACTTGTTAATAAAGATTATGTACGTGGTGAGTAAGATGAAAGAAAAGTGTCAAAAATGACTTTAGTTTCTTGTTCAAAAGAATAAAGCTCTATACACCACCACCACTATGGACTTTTCTTATTTTGTTTAAGATATTGATAATCTGTATAGAATATTACAATATTTATTTGCCTTAAACATAAGACTACTATTTAGAATTTTTTAAAAAATTATTTAACATTGCAAATTTAATTGTGTCTCTTCTATTTTTCTGGTTTAATAATCTTTTTAAATTATAAATTATTTACCTCATGAATTATAGATTAATATATTTAAAGTCACATTACTTAAAATTTATTTTGAAAACTATATTCCATCTAGAGTCTAAAATAAAATGACTTGGTGGTTATGTAGTATAGCTAGCTGTAAAGGACAATGAAACAGTAAGATACTGATAGAAAATGAACACTTAAGAAAATAAATGAATTAAAATTGACTTTTTTTTTTTAGGGGTCCCTTCAGTGTTGTACGACGATGTATCAACAGAGAAACTGGGCAACAATTTGCTGTAAAAATTGTTGATGTAGCCAAGTTCACATCAAGTCCAGGGTTAAGTACAGAAGGTAAGAGATGGATTTCAAGTAAGTTATTTGATGTCTGGCTTTATTCCATCTCCAAAATCCATTAATCAACCTAACCTTCATCTGGGGGTGGGGAAGGAGGGGGTGTGATGTAGTGGGAAGTGGGTGGAGACAGTTTAAACTCCATTCTAGTTTGTCAGAATTTTAGAGCATAGTATTTAAAAGAGTAATTTACAGAGTTATAAAGTCATCTAGGATTGCTATGGGCCTGTGTTTTTTGACTAGGAAGAAAGTGAAATCTGGACATAAATTTTTTAGGGTCTATTTTTGAAATCTATGATATGGGATGTTGGATGGGAAGGGAGGGAGGTGAAATAATGGCAAAGATGATAAATGCAGATCCAGAAGAAGCTAAGTTCCCTCCAAGTGCATAACTTACTACCTTTAGGATTATAACCTAGTAGAAATAGATGATTCATATATCACATTTGGCTTAAGTCACATATGGTATATGCATAAAAAGTTTTAAAATTCAGTACCGTTAGGACTTGCAGAACTTAAAATTTTATTTCAAGACATTAATATGGATAATCATTTATACGTATAAATACTTATAAACAACACGTAAACATTTTAAAGTTTTTTAGTTTTTAAAATCATAGTTCCATGTAAGCATGATATACATGCTCATACTTCAGATGGCACAATTGGTTATTGTATCAACTTTTCTAATCAACCTGTCTTTTAACTTTTCTGCAGTCAACTAAAAGATAAATCCTTCTTTAGTCCTTTACTTTTTAATCCCAAGAGCAATGCAGGTTATAGTTTAGATTGGAAAATCTAGGACAGAGTAGTCTATTTATATTTTATCCAGTTATTTTACTTTAAAAAATAGAAGCCCACATACTGTGAGCTCCAAGTTAATCTGTTCCTGCAGATCAGGATCATTACTTTTAAATACTTTTGTGACCCTTTGAATTATTATTATTCATATAATGATTATGGAAGGTTCTTAGAAGTCACTACTCACAAAGTATTACTAACTAATTTGTTTTTAGTGCTTTAATCTTTAAAATTTTATCGTAAGATTTAGGGATTTGACATTTTATGGCTTGTATACTTTAATAAAACAGACTTTACAACTAAATTATGTTCCCTTAAACTTTTACTGCTTTTAATTTTAATATACTGTATTTGATTTTTTGGTACATCGGTTGTACTAATAAAGAAAACCAAGTACTAAGGTAATTTTGTATAAACCTAGTTCATTAAACATATAGATATGTTGAATTGTTGTTTCTCTTTAAATGTTTTGATATGGTTTATAAACTTAAATTACAGTTAAAAATCACAAGTCTAAATCATTATTCAGTTACCTATATAAATTAGAATAATATAAGCCAAATTCTCTTAAGCATTGTAACAAATAATTTAAATAAATATTCATAACTTATTTCTTAACTCAGAATTATTAATACCAGAGATTTGATTTATCATTTTACCTAATTCTAAATCTCTCCAAGCTAAAGACACTCTTTTAAGGAGATACACACTTACCTTCTAATTGGCTAAGCTTATTTATTGACATTTCTTCAGCCAGATCTCTGGAGCTACAGACTCAGAATGCCAGACTGATCTCTTTATTGTCACTTAGTCAGGGAGTCAAACTCCAAACTTATAAAAGGGGAAGAGACTCGGCATGTAGTTCATATCCCTCAGTTTAAGTCTTGTCTTTTCTTAATATAATACATGGGAGCCTATCACTGATGTTGTAACTCACTCCTTCATTGCTCTGGCTTTATAAATGTCTTTAAGGCCTATTCTGAAGACAAGACCAGGTTATTCTATTGATCCTTCATACTCTTAAGCCTCTTTGAACTTGATGGAATCCTGTCTGTACTCTTTCCATATCTATCCTATATGGTAGGGCTACAACCTATAAATATTAAATGATATTCGGTTGAATTCTGCATATCACTCGTGACTTTATCTGGTTTTAGTCAGAGTTCAATGGCATTCAAGTGAAAATATGCAACTGGCCCTTTATATTTTTGTCACCAGAATGAAGTTTTTTCATCTTTTTTGCACAATGACTCAGTGTAAAGTTAACCAAGTCATATAGTATTGTTGGTTATCCCTTCCAAATCTCATATTGAAATGTGATCTCTAGTGTTATGGGTGGGACCTAGTGGAAGGTGACTGGATCATGGGAGCAGATCCCCCTCACTCTATTAATTCATGCAAGAGTTGGTTGTTTAAGAGAGCCTGACACATCCTTCTCTCTCTCCTGTTCCTGTTCTTACCGTGTGACATTCTGGGTCTCCTTGCCATCTACCACTAGTAAAAGCTTCTGAAGGCCTCAGCAGATACCAGCACCATGTAGAACTCTGAGCCAAATAAACCTTTTTTAAAAAAATAAATTACTCAGTCTCTGGTATTTCTTTACACCAACACAAAAATAGACTAATACACCAAGAAACAGAATCAAAATTAAAATTTCATCTCCACTACCTCTGCCTTCTTTTTTTCAATGCCCTTTATTGTTCACATTCACATTAGCTTACTTTATTCTAACTTGTACATGTTTTATTATAAGATGTATAATACATGAGGGGGACCTCCAAAAAATGGAATTTATTTATTAAAAATCGTGTATTTATTCTTACATGTTTAACCTTCAGTTACCTTCAAAGTACTCTTCGATGCAAAACACCTATCAAGATACTTTTTCCACTACTCAAAACAGTTTTTAAACTTGTCAGTTTTGAGACCTTTTAGTGCTTCTGTTTATTGTTTCACCTCTTCCATATGGGCAAATCGTTTCCCTTAGAGGACTTTTTTCATCCAGGGAAACAAAAAAAAAGGTCGCTCAGTACAAGGCCAGGTGAATAGGGCAGATGAGGCACAGGAGTCATGCAGTTTCTGGTCAGAAAACCACTCAGCATGGTGTGGGCAGGTGCATTGTCATGGTGGAAGAACCAGTCATCTGTTTGCCACAACTCGGGGCATATCTTTCACTAATTGTGACACAACTTTCTCAAAACTTCCAGATAAAAACTTTGACCATTTGATCTGGAGGAACAAATTCCAAGTGTACTACAAGAGGCCCACACTCCAAAAGATAATTCTGTTTTTTTGGGGGGGTCCCCCTTGTATGTAACAAACAGTAAAGGACTTCATTATATAAAGCCTCTTTCAACAGTGCTTCCTCCCATCCCCACTTTTTTCAATCCTTTTCTGGTCAGTATGGGAAAAACCTCTTAACCCCTCTGCTCTTTTAGTTCATTTACAAAATTTTAGGGTCCAAAAATGACCTCATTAATGGCTTTAGCATAGAAGGAGATGATGTATTAAGAAGAAACACATTTTGAAGTGAAATTTAACACAATAAAAAGGAATCTATAAGTTCAAATATCTTGAAATATCAATGTTTACCATTATATTCTTTTCTAAATAAATTTCTCTCTCAATCAACAAATATTTTAAAATCTATTTTATTGTTTATTCTTTCCTTTTCTATTCAATTGCTGTATTTTTGGCATTGTGGTTTATTTGATTTTTGTCATTATCTCACTGTTTTTTCCTGTTTTCTTAGTGTAATTGTAGTCAAGTACATTATTGAGTGAAATAAGTTTTATAAAGGATTACCTAAGAACCTATCATACATTATTTATTTGGACAGATCATTATAATAAAAAGATAAATAAAAAGAACCCCTACCCTTAAGTGACTTACATTTTAATAGTCCCCAATCATTGTTTTATAACATTTTCATTAGAAAAAAAGTAACACATTTTAAGTAAATAATTTACAAATTAATTTTTGAAATGAAATATGTTTATTAGTTAGAGACCACATATACATCTTATACTATTATAAATTCTAATTGCTTTACTGAAGATTAGATATTATAATTATTTGGATATCTGTTCTCTATTTTTGCTACCAAAATCATTATTTTTTTGTTCAATAGGGCTTCTTAACTTTCAGGCTGCAGGGCATCCAATAATTCCTTGAAATTGTAAGCAGAATTATATTTATTTACCTGGAGAGTCCACATATTTTTTTAGATCACTAAGAAGACATAGTACTACTAAATAGTTAAGAATTTCTTCTTTCAATGCATGAAAATACAGTTGTTGCTTATGAACATGAGATGTATAAGAAGTTTCTATTAAATGAAAGCTAAATGAATTTATATTTGGATACTATTTCTGATTAGGGAATAGTTTTATACTTACATATACAGCTTCCATTAACAAAATTTCTAGATTATTATATTGAACTTTTAATTAATATACTTTTTTGTCTTGCTCTGCTAGCCAGTAATTAATTACACTTTTTGTTTTAAAAATAGGTATCCAAAATAATTCAAATTATTATAAGAAAACTAAAGGAAGATAAGATGTATAGAATTGGTAACTGAGTTGTTAAAGTTCTGAGCTCTTGATAGGACTCCATTTTTGTGGTTTAATTATAAAAGTCTAAAATTAATTCTTTTTCTTTTGGAATATTATAAGTTGTGTTCTAGAAAGAGTATAGATTTGGTTTCAATTTGTTTAGTCTTCAAGAATATCTCATTTTAAAGTCCCAGATAGTGGGTAATGTCAGTGAAATTGAAGAAGTAAGAACATGACAGTTCTCACTTTCATTAAAAAAGATAGAAAACACTCACAAATAGGTCAGAATCAAATTTTTCAGAGCTCTGAGAATTGATCACAGGCTTACAACTATCCAGGAAGAATCTATTAAAGAAAAATGACTGGTTCTTTATAAAAACAGTTATCATCATAGCATTGTAACTAGTCCCATTTCCATCCCTCTCTCTCCATCTCTGCAGTAACCTTGAAAACAAAGAGTTCACAATTGTGATGAAAACCAGTAGACTGGCATCTATTAGAGGAGGCAGAATGGGAATGGAACTCCTTCAAAGCCTCATTCCCAGAGCATTGTCGTTTTTTTACTTGTTAGTAGTTCCCTGGAAGACCCCTGTTGTAGTCCATTTGTGTCACTTTAAAGGAATACCTGAGGCTGGGTAACTTATAAAGAAAAGAGGTTTTTTTGACTTGTGATTCTGCAGGCTATCCACAGCACATAGCATCTGCTCAGGATGCCTCCATTCATGGAAGAAGGTGAAGGGAAGATGACGTGCAGAGATCACATAGCAAGAGAGGAAGCAAGACAGGGGGTAGTACCAGGCTTTTTTTTTTTTTTTTTTTTTTTTACCAACCAGCTCTCATGAGAACTAAAAGAGAGCTACCTCACTCATTACCATGAGGACAGCACCAAGCCATTCATGTGGGATCTACTCCCATAACCCAAACACTTTCCATTATGCTCCCATCTCTAACATTGAGGATCAGATTTCAACATGAGATTGGTAGGGGGACAAACATCCAAGCAATAGCAACTGCACTTGCAAGACTATCTTTATTTGGCCTGACTCAGAGATCATCCAGTGCAAAGAACCTTTCCTCCTGGGACATTTGCCAAAAATTTTTACAGGCAGTTGTTTAGCTTTATTGCTGCCTGAGACATAGATAACAGCTGAGTCAAACAAAAGGTAACCTAGAAGCTGAAAAAGCTGGGGAATGAGATGTTCATGTAGGCTTTTTAAAAACTACAACATATTCCTAGGAATCAAGAAAGCCATATACATTTACAGGGCTGTGCACATGCTCAGGAAAGATCTGAGAAGTTCTCACCTCTGGCTGACTTTCAGGCTATGCAAAAAGGAATTGAATGGTAAGACAGAGATGTGAACTCCCAACCTGAATGTTGGTGTGTCCCACACATACAAAGATTAAGCTAACCAAGTAGAGACTTCAGTGGCTACACATAACAAAGAATACAGAATACAGAATATTTTCCCCAAAATCACTAAGCAAAGAACAGGAGCAACAATAAATCCAGCAAAAGGGGAGATTCTGATTTTTAGAGTTGACACATAATATTATTTAAAACAACCAGCTTTCAACAATAAAAGTATGAGGCATGCAAAGAAACAAGAAAATGTAGCTCATACTCAGAGGGAAATAGAAATTAATAGAAACTGTCTCTGAGGAATCTCAGATGTTGGATTTATTATAAAAATAATTTAGATTAATTGTTTTTAATATGTTCAAAGAAATAAAGGGAACCATGCCTTAACAAACTAAGAGAAAGTATGACAATGATATATTGTCAAACAAAAATATCAATAATGAGGTAACAAAAAAGAGAGAGAACCAAATAGAAATTCTGGAGTTGAAAAGTACAATAACCAAAATGAAAAATTTACTAGAGAGTCTCAGCAGCAGATTTGAGCAGGGAGAATAGAGAATCAGAATCAGCAGACTTGAAGATAAGTTCAATGAAATTCTCTAGTCTCAGGAACAGAAAGAAAAAAGAATAAGCAAAATGAACAGAGCCTCAGAGCCCTGTGGGGATACCATCAAGTGTACCATCATATATATAATACGAACTTCAACAGGAGAGGAGAAAAAGGAGTAGAAAGAACATTTAAAGAATTTATGGCTTAAAACATCTCAAATCTGATGAAAAATACAAATCTAGGCCTAGGCAAAATAGCGATACCTTGTCTCTACAAAAAAGTGAAAAATTAAGCCAGGCATAGTGGTATATGCCTGTAGCCCCAGCTCCTCAAGAGGCTGAAGCAGAAGGATCACCTGAGTTTAGGAGGTCAAGGCTGTGGTGAATCATGATTGTGCCACTGCACTCCAGGCTGGATGACAGACTAAGACCTCAACTAAAAAAAAAGAATAAATAAATCTATACATTCAATAAGTTAAACAAACTCTAAGTAAGATAAACTGAAAAAGATATCATAATAAAACTGTCAAAAGCTACATACAGGAGAGTATTTTGAAAACATCATGAGAGATGCAAATCATCATGTACTAAGGGATCCTTAATAACATTAACAGCAGATTTCTCATCTAAAACCATGGAGAGCAGAAGGCAATGGGGTAACATTTAAAGTGTTGAAAGAAAAAAGGCTATCTATGAAGAATTCTTTATCCAGCAAAACATACTTCCAAAATGAAGGATATATTAAGATATTTTCAGATAAACAAAAACTGATAAAAATTTGTCACTAACTAACTTGCCCTACAAAGAATACTAAAAGTAGTTGTTTTGCCGGGCTCGGTGGCTCAGCCTGTAATCCCGCACCTTTGGGAGGCTGAGGTGAGTGGATTGCCTGAGCCCGCGGGTTCGAGACCCGCCTGGGTAGGCAAGACCTCATCTCTACAATAAATCAAAAAAATTAGCCACGTGGTAGCGCATGCCTGTAGTTCCGGCTACTTGGAAGGCTGAGGCGGAAGGATCGCCAGAGCCCAGCAGGTCGAGGCTGCGGTGGTTGTGAGCAGCCACTGCACTCCAGTCTGGGCGACAGAGTGAGACTCCAACTCAAAAAAAAAATTTTAAATAAATAAATAAAAGTAGTTGTTTAAGCTCAAAAGAAAATACTTTTAGATAGTAACTTGAAACTATATGAAAAAATAATGAGTACTGATCAAAGGAACTACATATGTAAATATAAAAGGCTGTATAAATCTATTTTGTATTTTAACTCCTTTTCTCCTAACTAAATTAAAAGATAACTACATAAAGCAGCAATTAAAATCTGTGTTGATGTGCATACGAGGGTCTAAAGATGTATTTGGCATGAAAATAACAACACAAATGAGGTAATGGAACTAACTATGTGAAGTGTTTGAATACTCTTCAAATTAAGTTTATATTAATCTGAATCAGATTGTTAAATTTTAATATGTTAATTGTCATTCCCAAATCAACCAATAAGAAAATAACTTTTAAAAAAAGTAAAAGAAATGGCAAGGAATTAAAATGGAGCATTAGGAAATACCTGCTGGGCATAGTGGCTCATGCCTGTAATCCCAGCACTTTGGGAGGTGGAGACAAGAGGATTACCTGAGCCCAGAGGTTCCAGACCAGTCTGGGCAACATGGCAAGACCTCGTCTCTACAAAAAATAAAAAATTATCCAGGCATGAACTTGGAAGGCTGAGGTGGAAGGATTGCCTGAGCCCAGCAGATTGAGACTGCAGTGGCTGTGAGTGTGCCACTGCACTCCAGCCTGGGAGACAGAGTGAGACTCTGACTCAAAAAAAAAAAAAAACCTATTTAATGTAAAAAAGGAAAAAGGCAGTAATGCAGGAATACAGGAAGAAAAAGACATTTAGAAAACAAATAGAAAAATTGCAAACATTAATTTTACCTTATCAGTGACTACATTGACTATGAATTGAGCACTCCAATTACAAAAAAGATTGGCAAAATGGATGAAAAACAGGACCTAACTATATTACTATTTACAGGAGACATAACTTTAGATTTAGAAACATATATACCTTGAAAGTAAACAGATAGAAAAAGATATACCACGTAAACAGTAACCAAAAGAGATCTGAACTGGCTATGCTAGTATCAGATAAAATAGACTTTAAAACAGAAATTGTTACCAGAGATAAAAAAAGATATTTTGTAATGCTAAAAGCATCCATCTATCAGGAAGATAAAGCAATTATTGTTTTTTTGTTTTTTTGAGTTAGAGTCTCACTCTGTCGGCCAGACTGGAGTGCAGTGGCTCTTCCCAGCCACTGCAGCCTCGACCTGCTGGGCTCCATCAATCCTTCCGCCTCAGCCTTCCAAGTAGCTGGAACTACAGGCACGCGCTACCACACCTGGCTAATTTTTTTATTTATTGTAGAGATGAGGTCTCACCAAGTTGCCCAGGCGGGTCTCGAACCCGCGGGCTCAGGCAATCCACTCACCTCGGCCTCCCAAAGCACGAGATTACAGGCTGAGCCACCGAGCCCAGCAGATAAAGCAATTATAAACATATATGCACCTAACAACAAAGCTCCAAAAATGCGTGGGACAGAAAAAGGCAGACTTTAAGGTAGAAATAGTTCAGTAGTAGTTGGAGACTTCAGCATCCGATTTTGAATAATGGATTCAACAACTAGACAGAAGATCAATAAAGAAAGGAAGGAATATTTGAACAACATTAAAAGCCAACTAGACCTAACAGACATTTGTAGAACATTCCACTCAATGACAGGAGACTACACTTTCTTCCCAAGTGTGCATGGAACATTATCTAAGATAGGCTGTGTATTAGTTCGTCAAATATGTCTCAATCGTTTTAAATGAATATCATCAAAAGTATCTTCTCTAGCCACAATGGAATGAAATTAGAAATCAGTAACAAATAAATTTTGGAAACTCACAAAAGATGTGAAAATTAAACAACTACAAAATAGCCAGTGGGTCCTATAAGAAATTACAGGAAAATTGGAAAATACTTTGAGAAAAATGAAACAGAAACACAACATACCAAAATTTATGAGATACAGCAAAAGTAGTGATGAGAGGGAAATTTATTGTAAATATCTATTGAAAAATAAGAAAGAGCTCAAATCAATAATTTAACCTTCCACTATGAAACTAGAAGAAAAAACAAAACTTAGCAGGCAGAAAGAAGGAAATAATAAAGATTATAGAAGAAATAAAGGAAATAAAGACTAGAAAAACAGCAGAGAATATCAATGAAGTCAAAAGTTATTTCTTTGAAAAGCTAAAAAAAGTTGAGTAGACTTTATGCTTATCAGTTAAAAAAGAGACCAATCAAATTAATACAATCTAGAATAAAGGAGGAGACATTACTACTGACATTATAAAAATTATAAGGATTATAAGAACCTAGACCCAGATAGCTTTACTGTTGAACTCTTCTCCATGTTTATAGAATTAATATGATTCCTTCACACATTAAAAAAAAATGGAAGAGAGAACACTTCTCAACTTTTTATGTAAGGCCTGCAATACTCTGATACCAAAACCAGATGAAGGCACCACAGGAAAAGACTAATGCCCGTTATGAGTCTAAATACACATTCTCAAGAAAATGCTAGCAAACTAGTCCACCAAATGAAAAAATGTTAACTTCCTCAGAAAGTTAAATCTAAGGTTATACCACAATGAGATAGCAGAAAGACCGTCATTAAAAAAATAAAAAGCAGTAGATGATGGCGCAGATGCAGAGAGAAGTGAATGTTTATACACTGTGCAAGTGTAGATGAGTACAAACTCTATAAAATCGGTATGGAGATTTTTCAAAGAACTAAAAGTATATCTACATTTGATCCAGCAATTCCACTACTAGATATCTACCCAAAGCAACAGAGGTTGCTATATTAAAAAGATACCTGCACTGGCATGTTCATCACAGCCCAATTTACAATTGCAAAGATATGGAATCAACCTAAATGCCTGTCAACCAATCAGTGGATAATGAAAATGTGGTAATATACACAATGGAATACTATTCAGTTATCAAAAAGAATGAAATACTGTCTTTTGCAGCAACTTAGGTCGAATTGGAGAGCATCATCCTAAGTGAACTAACTCAGGAACAGAACAACCAAACACCACATGTTTTCACTTATAAGTGGGAGCTAAACTAAGGATCTGCAAAAACATAAAGAGCATAATGGACACTGGAGACTCAGAAGGGGGAAGAGGCAAGGGGTGAAGGAATGGAAAATCACCTGTCAGGTACAATGTGTACAGGTAGAGCTGGTAGGTACACTTAAAGCCCAGACCAAAAGCCATTTGTGCTCCCTAAAACCGTGGAAATATAAAAATCAAAGGTTATATGACCCAGCCATTTCACTCCTGGACATATACCCTAAAGAAATAAAACATGAATACTATTAAGAAAATGACTGACGGTACTGGGAAACTATGGGGGGGGAGGGAGATGGGATTAACAGT
>NW_007245906.1:540955-590823 GCF_000164805.1 Carlito syrichta
AGCCCAGCAGGTCGAGGCTGCAGTGGCCATGAGCATGCCACTGTACTCCAGCCTGGGCAACAGAGTGAGACTCTGGCTCAAAAACAAACAAATTTTTTAAATGTCTGCATAAAACCTTGTATATGAATGTTCATAGCAGCATTGTTCATAATAGCCAAAAAGTGGAACCCAAATGTTTATCAACTAATAAATGTATAAACAAAATATGGTACATAAAATGGGATGTTTTTTCAGCCATATAAAGGAATGACATACTGACATAAGCTACAACGTGGTGAACCTTGTGCTTAGTGAAAGAAGTCACAAGAGATTACATATATTCCATTCATTTGAAATATCCAGAATAGGCAAATCTATAGTGAAGAATAAAGTAGATTAGTGGTTGTCAGGGCATGGGGAAAGGCGGGATGGGAGGGTCTTGTAATAGGTATAGGATTTGTTTCTGAGGTGATTAAATGTTCAAAATTTGAACATAGTAATGGTTGCTTGACTGTGAATATACTAAAATCCATTAATTTGTACACTTTTGGGGTAAATATATGATATATTTATATATCATATATCTCAATATATATATCTCAATAAGGATTTTTTTAAATATACCATGAGTAAGTAGAATATATACCAGAGATGTAAACTTGGTTAAACATTTAAAAATCGATCAGTGGAAGACACCTTATTAATAAGAAAATAGATAAGATATGATCATCTCAATAGAATAACCACAAAAACCTTTTAGCAAAATTCACTAACTAGCACCTGAGATCCCAGCACTTTGGGGGGCCAAGGCAGGAAGGTTGCTTGAGCCCAGGAGTTTGAGACCAGCCTAGGTAACATATTGAGACCCCATCTTTACAAAAAGTCAAAAAATTAGCTAGACATGATGGTGTACACCTGTAGTTCCACCTACTTGGGAGGCTGAGGTAGAAGGATCCCCTGAGCGCAGGAGGTCTTACAGTGAGCCATGATCATGCCACTGTACTCCAACCTGGGCAACAGAGTGAGACCCCCCTAACTCAAAAAGCAAACAAAAAATTCAATACTCTTTCATGATAAAAACACTGAACAAACTATGAGTAGAAAAGAACTTCTTCAGCCCTTTAAAAGACATCTATGAAAAAAAATTAAAAACAGTAGCTTCATATTTAGTGTTGTAAGATAATGCTTTCCTCCTAAGATCAGGAATAAGAAAGGATATCTGTTCTAAGCACTCTTATTCAACATTGTACTAGAAATTTTAACCAGGGCAGTTATGCAAGAAATAGAAATAAAAAGCATCTAGATTGAAAAGGAATAAATAAAACTCTATTTGCAGATAACATGATATTTATATAGCAAATATATATGTATATAGAAAATGTACATGTAAATAGAAAATCCTAAGCAGTTTACAAAAAGACTATTAGATGTAATAAGTGAGCCTAACGTATAACAAGTTCCCAGGATACAAGATGAATATATAAAAATCAATTGTATTTCTATACACCAGCAGTGAAAAATCTGAAATTGAAATTAATAATTCCATTTATCATAGCATCAAAATGAATAAAATACTTAGGAATATACTTAACCAAAGAAGTTTAAGAATTGTAAATTGAAAACTATAAACTGTTGTTGAACAAAATTAAGGAAGTCCTAAGTAAATGCTAAGATCACTCATGTTTGCCTATTAGAAGATCTAATATTAAGATGGCAATATTTCTCAAATTGATCTTTAGATTCAATGTAGTCTCTATCAAACATTTCTACGCTTTTTTTTCCTGCAGAATTTGACAAACTGATCTTAAAGTTTAAATGTAGAAGTAAAAGACTTTGAATAGTCATGATAACCCTGAACAAGAAAGGACAATGTTGGAAGACTCACATTTTTTCATTTCTGAATTTCCTGTAAAGCACATTAATGCACATAGTGTAGTCCTGGTATAAGTATAAACATATATTAATGAAATTGAATTAAGAGTTCAGTAGTGAACCCATATGTTCAGTCAAATAATTTTCAACAATGGTGCCAAGGCAATTTAATAGAGAAGGAATAGATTCTTCAAAATAGTGGTACTGGGACAACTGGATACTGACATGCAAAAGACTGAGGTTGGATTGCTACCTCACACCATATACAAAAAATTAACTCAAAGTAGATCAAAAATTCAAGTGTATGAGTTAAAACTATGAAACTTTTGTAGGAAAACATAGGCATAAACCTTGATGACCTTGGATTAACTAATGGTTTCTTTGATATGGAACCTAAAGTACAAGCAACCAAAGAAAAAAATAGATCAATTTCATTTCATCATAATTAAAAATGTTTGTTTATCAGTGGATACTACCAAAAAGTAAAACAATAAGACACAGAATTGGGGAAAATTTTTACAAATCATATATATGATAAGATTCTAGTTTCCCAAATATATAAAGAACTCTAAAAAGTCAATAATTAATTTTTTTAAAAAGATAGTTCAATTAGAAATGATAATGGAGGCCGGTTCGATGACTCAGCCTGTAATCCCAGCACTTTGGGAGGCCGAGGCAAGTGGATTACCTGAGCCCGCAGGTTCGATACCAGCCTGGCAACTTGGCTAGACTTCATCTCTACAATACAAAAAAAAAAAAAATTAGCTGAGCATGGTAGCATGTGCTTGTAGTTCCAGCAACTTGGAAGGCTGAGGTGGAAGGATCGCCAGAGCCCAGCAGGTCGACACTCGGGTGGCCATGAGTGTGCCACTGCACTCCAGGCTGGTCAATAGAGTAAAATTCCAACTCAAAAAAAAAATGATAATGGATTTGAACAGACATTTCTTCAAAGAATATTTACAAATGGTCAATAAACAAATCAAAAGATGCTTAGCATCATCAGTCTTTAGGGAAATGGAAATCCAACCCATAATGAGATAGCACGTCACACTACTGGGATAGGTATAATTAAAAAAAAGAAAAACGTGTGTGTGTGTTTGTGTGTGTGTGTGTGTGTGTGTGTGTGTAAAGTCATGTATTAGTGAGAATTTGGAGAATTTGGAACCCTCAACATTGCTGTAGAGAATATAAAATGATGTAGCTGCTGTGGAAATGTTTGGGAGTTCCTCAGAAGTTGAACTTAAAGTACCCTATGACCTAGCAATTCTACTCCTAGGTATATACCTAAAAATATTGAAAACATATGTTCGCACAATAATTGGTACTTGAATGTTTATAGCAGCATTATTTGTAGCAGCCAGATATGGAAGCAAATCAAATGTTCATCAACTGATGAATGAATAAACATAATGGAATGTTGTTTAGCCTTAAAAAGGAATGAAGGGCATGCAAGGCAGGGCTGGTTCAACATTTGAAAACCAATTGTTGTAATCCATCATATCAAGAGACTAAAGAAGAAAAATCATTTGATCATATCAATAGATACATAAAAGATATCTGACAAGATCCAACATTCATTCGCGGTGAATTAAAAAAAAATAACCTTTACCCAACTATGAATAGAGGGGCACTTCCTCAGTTTGATAAAGAACATCTTCAAAAAACTTACAGCAAACATCATACTTAACAGTGAGAAACTAGATGTTTTCTCCTTATAATTGGGAATAAAGTAAAGATGTTCCCACTCACTACTCCTATTCAGCATCCTACTAGAAGTCCCAGGTAATGCAATAAGACAGGATAAGGAAATAAAGGCTATACAGATTGGGAAAAAAGAAAGAAAGCTGTCTTTGTTCTGAGATGGCATTGATTGTTTATGTAGAAAATCCCAAAAAATTGACAACAACGAAACTCTTGGAACTAATAAGTGATTATAGCAGAGTTCTAGGTTACAAGGTTAATATATAAAAGTCAATTGCTTTCCTACATACCAGCAATGAACAGTTGGAGTTTGAAACTTACAATACAGCGCTATTTAACACCAAAAAAGTTGAAATACTTTTATATAAACTTAACAAAATAAACATAAAGCCTATATAAAGGAAACTTCAAAACTCTATGAAAGAAGTTTTTAAAAATCTAATAGATATTCCATGTTCATGGATAAGAAGACTCAATATTGTTAAGAGCCAGTTCTTCCGCCTGGGCAACTTGGCGAGACCTCATCTCTACAATAAATCAAAAAATTAGCTGGGCGTGATAGTGCGTGCCTGTAGTTCCAGCTACTTGGAAGGCTGAGGGGAAGGATCGCTGGAGCCCAGCAAATCGAGGCAGCGGTGGCCGGGAGCGGCCACTACACTCCAGTCTAGTCGACAGAGTGAGACTCCAACTCAAAAAAAAAAAAAGAGTCAGTTCTTGCCAATTTCATCTGTAAATTCAATGCAATCCCAGTCATAATCCCAGTAAGTTACTTTGTGGATATTGACAAACTGATTTTAAAGTTTATATGGAAAAGTACAAGATTCAGACTAGCCACCATATTATTGAAGAATAAAGTTGGAGGACTGACTTCAGTGCTTACTTTAAAGCTATGGTAATCATGACAATGTGGTATTGGTGCAAGAATAAACCGATAGATCAATAGACTAGAATAGAGAGCACAGAAGTAGATCCACACAAATATAGTCAACTGATCTGTGACAAAGTGGCAAATGCAAACCAGTGTAGAAAAGATAGTCTTTTCAATAGATGGTACTGGAACAACTGGACATCCACATGTTAGAACATTGAATTTAGATATAGGCCTTACATCTTTCCAAAAATTTTACTCATGATGCTTTTCCCCTGTGGACAATAAAGCATAGTTCTTTACTCTCACCATTGTTATTCAGCATATTGCTGGAAGCCATCATAGTAAGTCTGGAAAAGTAAATACAAGCATATAGATTGGAAAGGAAGAACTGAAACTGTCCCTGTTTGTAAATGACATGACAGTCTATGTACAAAAATCAAAAGGAATCTACAAAAAAATGAAAAAAAGAGATTAATGTACCAAAATCAATTCTATTTCTCTGTATTCACAAAGAACACCTGAAATCACAGTTTAAAACACAGTTAAAATTACCACTTAACCTAAAACAAAATGAAATGCTTAGGTATACATCCCACGAAACATATACAAACTTGGTGTAGTGAAAACTACAAAACTGAAAGAAATCAAAGATCTAAATAAATGGAGAAATGTGCTTTGTTTATGAACTGGAAGACTCAACATAGTAAAGGTATCATTTTGTTTAAAATTTATCTCTAGGTTTGACCTAGTTTCAATTAAAATCTCAGGAAGATTTTAGTGGATATAAAAAGCTTATCCTAAAATATTTCTGGAGAGGAAAAAGAACAAGAATAGCTAAAACATCTTTGAAAAACTATAATAAAGTGGGAGGAATCATTCTAACCCCATTTTGAGATTTAATACAGTGTGGTACTGGCAGAAAGACACATAGATCAGTGGAACAGATTGGATTACTTATAAATACCCCCACACAAATGATTGTTTTACAAAGATTCAAATCCAATTCAATGAAGAAAACAATTTTTTTCAACAAATGTTGATGGACCAATTGGACATCCATAGGTCAAACTTAAATCTCATATCTTATATAAAAATTAACTCAAAATGGATCATACAATCTACTCACCTCGGCCTCCCAAAGTGCTGGGATTACAGGCAAAAAAAAAAAAAAATCATAAATTTAAATGTAAAACATAAAGCTGTATAATTTTTAAGAGGACATATACCATAAAATCATTGGAACTCGGAGCTAGGTGAACAATTCTTAGACATGACACCAAATGTCCAATTCATAGATTAAAAATAAACAATCCAATTAGACAGTGATTACAAGACATGAACATCTTCCCAAAAGGAGTTATACAAGTTCCAACCAAGCATATGAAATATGTTCAACATCATTATCCTTTAGGAAAATGCAAATTAAAATCATAAGAAGATATCACTACACATTTAATAGAACAGCTACAATAGAAAATAACAAAAATACCATATTCTGGCAAGGATGCAGAGAAACTGGATCTTTCACACATCTGGTGAGAGTATAAAGTGGTCACTCTGGAAAATGGTTTGGCAGCTTCTTCAAAATGCAAAACATACACTTGGCATCCAACCCAGCAGTTGAACTCCAGGGAAATATATATCCCAGAGAAATGAAAACTTATGTTTACACTGAAACCTGTCTTCAAGTTTTCATAGCAGCTGTATTCATGACAGGTAAAATTTGGAAGTATTAAAATATCCTACAATGGGTTAATAGTTAAACAAATTGTAGTACATCTATTCCATGGAATACTGCTCAGTGGTTAAAAAAGAAAAAGAAAGACCTGTTAATCCTCACAACTACTTGGATGGATCTCAAGGACTTTTGCTGCATTTTTTAAAATTTTTATCTGAGCCGGGCTCGGTGGCTCAGCCTGTAATCCCACCCCTTTGGGAGGCTGAGGTGAGTGGATTGCCTGAGCCCGCGAGTTCGAGACCCGCCTGGGCAGCGAGACCTCATCTCTACAAGAAATCAAAAAAATCAGCCGGGCGTGGTAGCACATGCCTGTAATTCCAGCTACTTGGAAGGCTGAGGCGGAAGGATCGCCGGAGCCCAGCAGGTCGAGGCTGCGGTGGCCAGGAGCGGCCACTGCACTCCAGTCTGGGCGACAGAGTGAGACTCCAACTCAAAAAGAAAAAGAAATATATATCTGATTGTCATTTACTGTATGTTTTTCTTTATATAAATTTAAAAGTTACAAAATTATAGAACTGGGAACAGATGTGTGATTGTCAGGTGTGAGGCACTGCAACATTTAGGTGGGGATGCAAGATGGGGCAGGTGTGACTATAAAGGGTTAGCATGTGAGGTCATTGGGAGGGTCTTTATGGAACAGTTCTGTATCTCTATTTTGGCAGTAACTACACGAATTTACAAATGGTGATAAAATTGAATATTCTACATTTACACACACAAGTGCATGTAAAAGTAGCGAAATTGGTATAAAGTCTGTTGGTTGTACCAATGACAGTTTCCTTGTTTTGATATTGTATTACAGTTACATAAAATGCTATTATGAGGGGGAACTGGGTTAATAGTAAACAAAACCTCTGTGCTACTTTTTTCAACTTTCTGTTAATGTACAATTATTTTAAAATCAAAAGTTGTTTTAAAGTTTCTTCATGGCCAGGCTCGGTGGTTCAGCCTATAATCCCAGCGCTTTGGGAGGCCAAGGTGAGTGGATTACCTGCGGGTTCAAGACCAGCCTGGGCAACTTGGCGAGACCTCGTCTCTACAATAAATCAAAAAATTAGCCGGACATGGTAGCGCGCGCCTGTAGTTCCGGCTACTTGGAAGGCTGAGTGTGCTACTGCCCTCCAGCCTGGGAAATGGAATGAGACTCCAACTCAAAAAAAAAAAAATTTCGCTGGGCTCGGTGGCTCAGCCTGTAATCCCGCGCCTTTGGGAGGCTGAGGTGAGTGGATTGCCTGAGCCCGCGGGTTCGAGACCCGCCTGGGCAGCGAGACCTCATCTCTACAATAAAAATCAAAAAATCAGCAGGGCGTGGTAGCGCATGCCTGTAATTCCAGCTACTTGGAAGGCTGAGGCGGAAGGATCGCTGGAGCCCAGCAGGCGAGGTTGTGATGGCCGGGAGCGGCCACTGCACTCCAGTCTGGGCGACAGAGTGAGACTCCAACTCAAAAAAAAAAAAAAAAAAAGTTTCTTCATGATCTGTATGCTCTTTTACAAAAGAGATAATTTGCCACAAATATTTGGGAGTATAGGTAAAGACATTTTAACTTAAGTTTTTGGTTTTCAAATAATCCAAATTGTTCTGTACAGGCAAACCCTAACTGATGTAACTGATAGCATCATCAAAAACTCACTTGTTTTCCTGAGGAAACATGAATATTTAATAGATTTAATTAACATAGGGAGTTTATGTTCATTTTGTGGAATAATTACTACTTTAGCTAACAAATCTATATATCCTCCTTTTATATGCAGAACTCATTTGCCAAAACCTTTTATTTGCAGTTTCAGCTTCTTAGTGTCATCATTTCCTCAACCTGGCTTGTAATTGACATGGTTAGAAAATATCCAACAAATTTCAAGGTATTGAGGCTTATACTTTCACTTAATTTTGTCGTATACTATAGAATATGATTCCTGAACAATTTGATGATGTATTTTTAAATTCTGATACCAGATTTCATATATCAAATTACAGTTTATAAATTCAATACTTAAAATGAAAAGACCCATTCTTTCAAACATTAATGAATTATGCTCATTTATTATGTGACATAATGAATATTTCACATAATATAAATGTGAAATATTAATTTATTTTTGAGTTATCAGATGATCATTTTTGAGCTTTGGTGTTATAAATCATAGATTCTTACGAATGATGAAATCTTTAAACTTAAACTATTCCATTAATGCAAAACCCGTTCTGTTTTCCCCAAAGAACCACTATGAATGATTGTGTTTTCAAATGATTATGTTTTCAAATCATTAGCTAAGTTTAAGGATTTCATCATCCTTAAGAATCTATGATTTATAACACCAAAGCTCAAAAATGATTAATGCTTGAGACTGGCTTATATCTAATATAATGATTTTAAACAAAATATCTCCTTTTCACAGTTTCTGATCATAATAGTCATTGTATTGTTCATTGGCAAGTACAGTAAGTCTCATACATATGAACCTTCAAGTTGCAAACTTTCAAAGATGCAAATGTGCGTTCTCATTATTTGAGGAGACTCAGTTAGTTCTTGAGGCACAGGACCCAAATGTAGAATGGTACACGAAGGTTGCAGCAGCAGTTCAGAATGCAGTCAGTGCTACCATGTCATCTATGATGAGAAAAAAAGAACTACCAAGACATCACTGAATCATTTTTTTCAAAGTAGAAAGAATTGAATCCAGCAAGGAACCAAAACCTGTGCCATCAACATCAGGCATAAGTGAAATCGCAGCTTGCCCTCCATCTCTTATTGCTGACGATCCTTCAGCTTTACCATCTCCCACCTCTTCTCCCTTCTCCAGTCAGTAACCCTTCTTGCCTGTTCACTCGATGGCAGCCCCTCTATGCCAGGTATTGTACTGTACTATACTTTTCAAGGTATTGTACTGTAAAGTTAAAAATGTTTTCTTTCATTTGTGTTTGTTTTTTAATGTCTTATTTGTATGAAAAGTATTATAAACCTATTACCAATTGTGTTAGTTGGGTACCTAGGCTAACTTTGTTGGACTTACAAACAAATTGGACTTACGAATGTGCTCTTGCAATGGAAGTCATTCGTATGTAGGAGACTTACTGTACATTCCTAAGGGAGTTTCCTATTAGGTTTTTTTGGTTTTCTTAATTTCTAAAGCAAATATTCTTTGTATAGAAAATTATATGTTTCTCTAGGCTTCAGACAATAAATTATGAGTACTGTTTTAGCAAACTGCTTTGATGGTACATCTTTGGCTGTGTTTCCTAATGACTGTGTGTGTGTGTGTGTGTGTGTGTGTGTGTGTGTGTGTGTGTTTTGAACTTTTTCAGGCTAAGAAATCAACTTAAATACATCTGTTTTTTAATGATTATTGTGACAATCATTTCTGGATAACTATATTTAAAATAAGATCCAAATTTTATAAATGTAAAGTTTTAATGTCTTGCTAATCAGATCTTTCTGTGAGAAACTGCTGATGAATCTCTAAAGCTGAGGCAATTTATAGTGACTATGCTTGACATCCACTATGTGGAAAAATAAAACCCTGATTTCATCTTAATTTTTTTTTCTTTTAAAAAATGCAGAGATGACTTAGTCCAGATTACCTTCTTCTGAAAGTATGTGGCTGTTTGTTAACTAAAATGACTCATATTTGATCAATATCATTCTAGTGTAAACATGACTTGGTATTACATGTAACATGTTAACTATAATCCCTAATTCAACATTTTATTCATAAATGTCTCTTAATTTGGATTTCCCATCTCATATAATTTAGGTATGTTGATGAAGAGGCTTTCATGTTTGTATATTAGAGTTCTGAAAGCTCTTTGGCTTATATATTCAATTTTATCTTAATATCATCTTAATGTTACATTCAGGAAATGTAACAGTATGAAAACAATGTGAGATGAGGGACTCTGCTCATTTATTCTGAAACAAATCAGCTTTTTAAAAAAGGTTACCCTCCCCCACTATATGTGGAATTTGTGTTTCACAAATTTAAAATGGCTTTTAATCATTTTTCTATTTTTCTGTATAAACTAGCCATCTTTTTTTTTCAAATCTGCAGTTAGCTAACTTTTACATTATGTGATTTAGATAATTCCTTAGGAAGCAATAGGAATAGAAAATGGATGATGACAGATTTTGGTGGGTTGATATAACCTTTGATACATAGTCTGCAGTAGACGGGAAATTCAATCAATACACTAGGCACAAGTTGAATTTTGGAATATACTTGCTAATTAAAATTTAAGTCTGGAGAAGTTGGCGAGGGGTAGTTCTTGGATGTACTGAATATTTGAGTTACCATGTTCCTATCTATATGAACAGGCTTTGGAAACAGCCTAAGAAATGTCTTTTGTTAAGATTGTTCTATAAGATATTTGCATTACACAATTAAATAATAGATGTCAAATAGAAACAAATTTCAACTTAAGAGAGTTTATTCAAAAGGATTGTTACAAGTGAGAGAAAGGAACTATTGCAATAGGGAGTATAGTCCATTTTAATAGAGAGAATGCTTTAATCCTAAGATCTATGGGTATCTCAAAGTTTAGGCAAAAACCATTTTTCTTTTATGGAAAGAATAAACAATGCTAGAAAGAATTTGATGGGAGGAAGTAGGAAGACCTGGGGGAAGGAGAGAAGTTTAACCAAGGTTTGGTTAGCAAGCAACTTGAGACTAGTAACTTCCAACTGGGTACAAATACTCCTAAGGGTTCACAAAAACTTCCACACAATATCAGTACCATGGATAGTTTTAAGGGAACCAATTTCTAAATTCTTAACTTCTGTATATATTCTTTCTGAAGCCGTTATGCTTAAGAAAATATCTGTAATAGACATACAAATTCTCCTTTCTCCTATCCCCTTTCAGTTTTTTCTTCCCTGGCTTTACTCATCCAGAATCATGTGATGTGTTGCAAGATGTGTTGCAATATGTGTAAAAACTTCCAGGATGCCAAACAGAAGGATACTTTGAAAATTGGCATCAGTGTTGAGAAAGTGAATGACTTTCAGAGACCGACACATACTATTTAAAGTCAGATTGATTCTTGCTTTCAACAAAATTAATGGATGACCTTATCAATTTGTAAACTGATGGATTATTAAGAGTATTTTTAAGTCATTGTGTAATTCATGGCATGTAAATCAAAAACTGATTGCTTTAGCAAAACCCCATTCCTTCCCATATACTTGTTTTTTAAAGTAATTGGTTTATTAAGGTATAATTCACACACCATAAAATTTACCCCTTTAAATTTTACAATTCAGTGGTTTTCAATATATCCAGAGTTGTGCAACTGTCATTACTATCTAGTTTCAGAACATTTTTTTACTCCCTAAAGAAATCCTATACCTTTTTATAGACACTATTTTCCTCCCTCACCAGCCTCTGGCAGCTACCAATCTACTTTCTAGTTCTATGAATTTGCCTATTTAGGACATTTCATCTAAACTATATTATACAATATGTGATCTTTGTATCTGGCTTCTTTCACTTTACATGTTTTCAAGGTTCATCTATGTAATAGCAGGCAGCAATCCTTTATTCCTTTTAATGGCTGAATAATATTCCATTGTATATATATACCATATTTTTTATATCCATTAATTAGTTGATCTACATTTGGGTTGTAGCATCTTTTAGCTGTTATGTATAATGCTGCTATGCATATTCATATATAGTCAGTTCTCATTATTCACAGATTCTGTATTTATGAATTTATCTACTTGTTAATATTTATAACCCCAAAACTAATATTCATGGCACTTTGGTGGTCACTCACAGACATGTGCAAAGTTGCAAGAAATTAGAATCACTTAACACGCCCATTCTCAGCTGTCAGCAGGCTTCTGCTTTCTTGTTTTGGTTCTCATACCATAAAGGAATGCCCTTTTTGAGTTTTATATGGTTCCACATTTTTCACCTTTTTTTTTTTACTGGTGATTCTGCTACTTAAAGTGGCCCCCAAGCATAGTGTTGAGTGCGTCTAGTGTTTGTAACTGCAAGAAGGCTATGATGTGCCTCATAGAGAAAATACATATGTTTGATAAGTGTTATTAAAGCATGAGTTGTAGAGCTGTTGGCCATGAGTTATGTTAGTGAATCAACAATATATATGAAATAATATATCTTTAAACAGAAACACACATAAAATAAAGCTGTGTATTGATCGGTTGATAAAATGTTGTGACCAGAGATTCACAGGAACCTAACCTCATATTTCCCCTAAGAAGCAGTGGTTTAATATTTGCTCATTGTGTTCATGTTGACTTTATAGAACGTAACTACCACAAATAATAGAAATCAGCTGTATATATATGGTTTTACATGGACATTTTTCAGGTAGGAATAAAATTGCTAGGTCATATGGTAACATCTGCTTGTTTTGTGAACAAGATTTCTCAGTGTTTACATCTATAAAAGTGAAAATAGGAATAGAATTTGTGCTGAACCCTGTCTTTTACCAGGTGCAAGGAAATGAGATTCTTGTTGGGCTGGTGTGGGAATTTCCCTGGCTTAGAAGCCTTTGACACACAGGAGTCGTTATCTTTTGTGATACTTCCATTGGCATAGCTCCCAAGGGTCCTTGAAGAGACATATTCAAACAGAAGAAATCATCACACTCAGGAAAGTCCAAGACTGTTCATTTGTAGTTTTCCTAAAGTAGATTTTTTTGCTTTGTTCAATTTACCAGCTTTCTACCATCTATCTCCCTTGCCTGTTGCCCAGTTCCTTCATGGCCAATATATGGAATTGAATCTAGAGGGCCTAAGCCTTACATAGGAGGTTGATGAACCTATAATTGTGTTAAAGCTTAGTTTATTTTAAGCTGATATTTTCATATGCATTATTGCTTTATAATATCTCAACAGTTTATTTCTTTGGTAGGATGAATAATTGACTATATAATTAAAATATTTCAGTAATAGTACATCAAAAACAGCAGTATCTATAAAGACAAGCAGTTCTGTGCTTTCTGTTTGTAGTCAAGATTACATCTATAACTGAATGAATAAGCACATTCTTGTTTTTTATTGCTGCCATGTACTGATCATCCACTATTTAAGATGTCAGGCATGTTGCTAGATGCTGTTTATGAATGTTATCTTCAGAGAAACCCTGCAAAAAACATTATCTACATTTTTCAATTGAGGATATTGAGGATTAGAGAAGTTAAGAAACTTTTGGATTGATGCACAGGAAGTAGTAGGGCCAGATAAATCCAAACTAGTCTGTCTTTTGGTCTCCAAGGCCCATGTTTTCCCTACATCTCAGACTTTTAGCCCTCACCCTTTTTGTCCTATTGCTCAGCTACTCTTGGCTTTATGGGCCGCACACCCTCAAAGAGAAAAGTGGTGTGTGTGTGAAGTCAGGGATTTTTTATTTTTCAATTTTTTCCCACACCTTTAACCATCTAGCACTGTGCCTAGTGCAATGTAGGTACTCAATAAATATTTATTTGTTATTGAGTACCTATGTATTTAAATAAATATTTATTGAGTGAATGAAGGAATACTATAAAAGTTTTATGAATTTACTGAGGATTCTAGGGATGGTGTAATAAAGAAACAGTATGATAGTTGATGAACAAAGGAACTTTTTCTGCTTTTTTGCAGAGATTACATCTGTAAAAGTTAAATAGTCTCAGTAACGCTTTCATGGTCAAGATTCCAAAGCTGGACTATAAAAACACATGATTCTAATACTTTGTTTACCTCTCACTTCTCACCTGGCTAGCATGCTAGTTTATCCAAACTACTTTGTTATACGAGCTTGTTCTGCAGCTTGCTATAATGAGGTCATATGATTAGTTATGGCAGTGGGTGGTGACCCTTCTCAAACTATGAGAAAGAAGTCAAGTCTAGGTATTCTCAGAGTAAATTCTGTAGAGATCTTAGACCAGATCAGGAAGTCTCAGGAATGGACAAAAGACTTGAATGATATTTCAGAAAAAAATTATCCAAATGATTAATAAACAGTATACAACTTCATTAGTCATCAAAGAAATGCAAATTAAAACCATGATGTGATGCCACTGCATTCCTAACAAAATGGCCAAAAAATGAAAACGACAGGCAATTCCAAGTGTCGCTTGGAACATAGAACTACCAGAACTCCTGTTGCTAACAGGAAATGTAAGTTACTTCAACCAGTTTGGTAAACTGTTTGATAATCTCTACCAAAGTTGACATATACTATGTATCTTATGACCTAGCATTTCCAGCCCTAGGTGTACACCCAGCAGCAGTGCCTTAACATATGTACACCAAAAAATGTACAAGAATGCTTTTAGCAGAATTCTTCATAATAGCCCTAAATTAGAAACAACTCAAATGTCCAGCAGCAGTAAATTACATAAATAAATAGTTAAATAAATTGTAGTGTATTCATACAATGGAGCACTACTAAACAATGAGAATGGATGGACCTTTGTTACCCACAAAACATAGATGACTGTCACAATCATGATAAGTGACAGAAGCCAGGCATAAAAGACTACTTATTCTATGATTTCCTTTATATAAAGTACAACAATGGTATAACTAATCTATGACGTTTGAGATCAAAATGGTGGTTACCGCTGAGTAGAGGTAGTGAGGAAAGGCACAGTAGGGGCTACTGAGGCGCTGGTCATGTTCTGTTTCTTGAGCTGGGTGATTTATATGGGTGAGTTCACTGAAAATTCATCAAGCTATATACTTTTGCTTTCTGTGGAAGAATAGGTATACATTGTCCCAAGGGAAAGAGAATGGAGCAATTTTATTTTGTCAGCTCATGTGGTCTGGGGTAAGGATCTGCCTAGACTATTTAGATATTTACATTTTGCATAATGGGGATCTGACTTGCTAGTACACAAAAGCATTCATTGAATCTTGGAGGGAAAAGTGTCATTGGATATTTATTCTATGCAGAATGCTAAGTACTAAGGTGTATAAAAATAGGACTATGACACAGTACCTTGGCAGAGTGACTCAGGGCACAGGTGAATCTGTTTTGTTATCCTTATTAGAGTCTTAGAAAATAATGACAAAAGGCATTGATTCAAAATGAGGCAAAATGTATGTAAAGTTATGACATAAGTGCCATTTCTGAAATGTTTTGGAAAGAATGCTATTGGTCTATTTAAATTAGCCTTGTGTTATCGTTGGTATTTACCTTTATCTTGGCTTATTTAAATTTCCTCTCCATCAATTTGGTAGATTTTATCTATTTTGTTTACTCTTCAGAAATAACTGCCAGGGGATTTTAAGACTACTATTTGAGGAATGATTGCCAAATTACTCATTTTTCAGTGTAAATTCAGTGAGTAATGCTGGCTTTCTGAGAAACTTCACCAATTTGTCTATATAATATATACATTTTTTTAACACTGTTAATATGTGAATGAAAATGTTACTGAGTTTCTCCACCTTTGTACATTCAGTAGCTTTTTACTGAGCTTTGGAAATGTTTTATCTTTTTAATATGGTAATCTTCTCCCCACATGGCATTTGAAAACAACCATCTCATGCACGAGACTAAGTAAAGAACAATGCTATCCTGTTGAGTCCTTCTTAAATCCAAGGAAAGTTTGAGGTTTTTAAGTACTAAATGGATTATAGCTAAAGGTTTTACAATTTTTTTTTTTACAAATCCATCAGTGTAGGAAAAGCATGGAAAGAGTTGGAGTCAGATGTGTCAGACATTCCAGATCTGTCCTGTACTATGCGACCTTGAGTTCCATAGACCTCAGCTTTCCTAGCTGTCAAATGACAAGAATAATACTGTCCTTGCAGAGCTGGTACAAAGATTAAGGGTAATGATATCTGTGAAGCACCTCAGCTTATACTTAGTACATTGTAGGTGGGCTTCTGTTGTGGCCCAACCTGGAGTTATCTTCATTTTGCTCACTTCAATCCCATTTCTATAATTCCCATTTGTTTATTTTAATTTCTTTGTCTTCCTCTTATCTTTTTCTCTGATATGAAACTACCAGAGAGTGTTTTTGGTTTTAGGTTCTGACAAGACATGAATTTTTTTCTTCTTCTAATGCTGTTAGAGAAAACAAATTTTTAAAAATATTTTAAATTTTAAAAGATCAAACATGTTTAAGTTATTTTTTTCAAACTCTCTGCCACCAAGGTGGCTGGTAACATAAATTTTTCACTCATAAGTCTGAGATGTTTATTAAGGACTGCTGATTTAGGGAGTATTGGCCTGCTATGGTCTGAATGTTTCTGTCCTCCCCACCAAAATTCATATGTTGAGTCCCAATCATCAAGGTAATGAAGATGGTGTCTTTGGGAGGGGTCTGCCCTCATTAATTGAATTAGTACCCTTATAAAAGATGCCCCAGAGAGATCCCTTGTCCCTTTCACCATGTGAGGCCACGGTGATTTTGGAATTCCCAGTTTCTAGAACTGTGAGTAATAAATTGATGTTGTTTATAAGCCACCCAGTCTATGGTATTTTGTTATAGCAGTTCAAACACACTAAGATAGGGTCCCTTTATGATCTGGCTTACTATATATGACTGTGTCTGGCTATTGTACTAGTCATAACCCCTGTGTTCTCTAGTGTGTGCATCTATGAGTTAGATTTGTTTAAGGACATATTTATGTTTATTATTTTCTTTAAATTTTTTCATATTTATTAACTGAGATATCGAGTAAGTTTCCGTCTTCTATTTACATTTTATACGAGGGCTACTTTCTTTTGGAGTTTCTCTTAAGTTAATCAAAGTAAATGTATTACATAGTATTTTTAAAAACTTTTTTTGCCTCAATATACTGCTAACACTTCAGTGAAGAGGAATTAATAATAGCTTTGCCAATGCACATTAAAGATGATGAAAATTATCCAGGAAGTTCCATAATATGGTTAATAATTATTAAAATTAAGCCAAGAATAATGAGAGGGATAACATTACACTAAAGTGATATTTATGTCTTACCATGTAAAGATTTCTTTTAAGTGAAATTTGACAATTATTAGACCAGCCATACACAAAATCTGGTATTTTAAAATTAATCTCAAAGGCCAAAGTGTTGTGATGACAGGGAAATATTTTACATTTGCCCTTATAAAAGAGGCCTCAGAGAGCTGCCTTGTCCTTTCCACCATGTGAGGATACAGTGAGAAAGCACCACTAAATGTAGAGTATATATTCATTGAGTGTATTCTATGAATATAGTATGGAAAATGCTCCATCATACTTATAGAGAAACTGGCACCATTTTCACTGTATTCTGTTAGTCAGAGAAGCCACAGATCCCACCTGAATTGAAGGGAAAGGGATGTAGATCCAGTCTCTGGGTGGAAGAGCTGACAAAAGATTTCTGGTCATCTTTAATCTACTGCACCCAGTAATTTTTTAATTTAAACTCTATTGCCTTAATTTTTGACTGAGGTTGTAGCAGTTGTAGCTACTCCATTCCAAAGCAGTGTTAAAATCCTACCACAGGATCAAATATCCTCATTAAGGACCAGTTCAGGATGCAAAGACAGGAGTGAATCATTTGTCACTGTGAATAGGAAACTAAAATAAGGACATGTTGTGTTCTACAATTAGAAAGAAGCTATTTAAAATCCAGTCTGGCACTGTTTGTTAAAATTGAATTTTAATATTTTTTATAATCAAAAGATAGACAAATAATTTCAGGCAGGCTGTTTTTATAATTTGGTTTTGGCATTTTTCTCATAAGAATAATATTATAAGGAAGCAAGTAGTGCCTTTTGAACTGTAAAGTGTTTTTCATTTTCAGTAAGAGGTTTAAATCTACAAAACAATCTGGAAGGATAGATCATCTGTCAACTGGTGGTGGAATGGCCCCTGGAAGGCTCAGGAGTCCTGTAACACGTCATAAACTTCTCATGTAAGGAAATCCTTGGAGCCGAGCACAGAACCAGTTAGATTTCATCACAATAGGCACATATAAATGGGTTAACTGAAAATTTCATGAAATGAAACACACTTGCTGTTGTTGGTTTTATAATACATTTTAAAATGTTCGATTCTGAGACAAAGAAAAATTCTAATGCTAATTCTGTCTTTCCTTTGATTCTATGTGTGACCAGTTTAATTTTCATAATTCATGGCAATCAGAGAATTTGCTGGGTATCTGGAGTGGCTATTTTTATCGTTTTTGATAATCCAGTCACATCAAAGACCTCTTACAGCCCAGTAATAACAGTTTTGGTTATTTTTTCCCCAGGTAAGGGTGGTATATCAGAGTCCAGCCAGGAAGCAGAAACCAAGGAGTAATTTAATCAGAACATGCAAAGGTTAATATAAAGAAGTATTGCCAGGGGGTTGGAGTAAAGGGGAATTAGCTAGTAATAATTAGAGAATTATGAGAAATGCATGGATAGCAGACATAAGAAACAGTCACTGTTCTCGGGGCTGAGCTGGAACACTCAAGGAAGAGGTTTGGCCTCCATCCCAGCAGCACTGAAATCTGTACCTTGTAGGAAAGAGCATGGCCATGGCTCATGGATCACAGAGAAGTTTGCTGAGACACTCTGCTTACAGGACTCATTGGAAATCTGCCCTCTGGAGTGCAGGGATGGGCCTCACCTCTGAACATGCAGCAAGCTCACTGAGGGAGTGCTAGGGGAAGCCAATCACAGGGAGAGTGCCCTACCAGCAACATACCGCAACAAAGGCACCTGAAGGGGGTTCCAAGAGAAGCTGCCCAAGGAAAAGTGCCACATGCTGCTGGCCACTGTGCACTGCAGATAAACTGCACACACTGCAGGAGGCTGATGAGAAAAACACTGGGACCAGGAGGGTAAAACCCTTGCTCCTCCACTGTCCTTCCAGTGCCCTTTATTGACAAAGCTTAATGTTGTGCCAGCTGGAAAAATGTTTAGAGTTCATCTCTAGTAGTGCAGAGCAGGCAATAGAGGGAGTATTTGGAGCTGAGAGACAATAGAGTGGTAAGTGGCATGGGGGGGAAGATTGTGCATATGACAGTATAGTGTTGATGACATAGTGGATCAAGCAACCCCATATGTTATACTTGACAATATTTTCATTTTATTTTGCTTTTATTTTTCTCCTATTCCTTAGTCCCTTAAATGGTTAGTAACTAAATACTATCATTGTTTATTTCAAAGTAGATTTCTTAGTATTGATTTTTGTCATTTTAGCAAAATTGTTTTTAAAATCAAATTCTACCTGAAAAATCATCCTCATAAATAGAATAAATTCATGATTTGATTTTGAATATTAGATTAGTGGCATGTTGCAAATTTATTGCTGTGATATTAGGATTTCACATACTACTTAAATAGAGTGTGTGGAATAATATTAAATGTCCAAATGAGTTTTGGCGAACATGCTATTAATCTGTATGTTAAAGTAAAAGCCAGAATGTTTCTCTGAAAATAAAGTGAGTCTAATGAAAAGTATGAGGAAGGGGGTGTGACCAGATGGATTGCCTCAGTAATGCGCATCATCTAAATGCTAACCAATATATTGTGGAGTAGTGTCACTAATATTGCTGTTATGAGGACTAATTCATTTTATCATTTTTAATAACATAAATCTTGTACCTTTCTCTCTCTTCATTCCCAATTACCAGTGCCTCTGTCAGGCCCTAATCTTCTCACTGAAGAACTACTGCTAGAATCTTCCTATCGGGAGTCTCCAGTATCATCCACCTCTAATTTATTCTGCTAACTACTGCCATTTTTATCTTTCTTAATTACTGCTTTCATCACTTTTCCCAATCTTGGGAACATATAATTAACAGTGGTTCGCTCTGTTACCCTCTTGCCTTAGGATTGAATTGAAATTCTGACATTTGATTTTCCAGTGTTTGGTATCTAGACCCACATTACCAGGCCAGTCCTAATTCTCCTTATTTCCTAACGATGAATCTTTGTTAGGTTTATTTAACAGGCCTTTATTACCTTTTTACTATATGTCAGATACTAAAAAGACAAAAATGAACCTACCCCAAAGGAAGTCATAATGCAGTCAGGGAGGCATGAATTTAAATAGATGATTGTTGTTACAATGTGTGGAAGGCTGAATAATACCTTCCCACCAACTCCCTGAAAAGATGTCCACATCCTAATTCTGAAACCTCTGAATATGTTATGGCAAAAGGGATGTGAAGGATTTGCAGATGTGATTAAATTCAGCATCTTGAGATGGGGATATTAGCCTAGATTATCCAGGTGGGCTCAGTGTAATCACAAAGGTCTTTATAAAAGGGAGGCAGAGGGAGATTTGACTACAGTAGAAGATAATATAAAACAGAGATCAGAGTGATGCAGCCATGAGCCAAGGAATGTCAGCAGCCTCTAGTAGCTGGAATAGACAAGGAACAGATTCTCCCCAGAGCCTTCAAAGGAACCAGCCTTGCCAATACCTTGATTTTAGTCCTGTAAGACTCATTGCAGACTTCTGCCCTCTAAAACTGTAAGAGAATACCTTTGTGTTTTTTTAAGTCACAAAGCTTGAAGTAATTTGTTAAGGCAGCAATAGGAAACTAATGCATGGTATAATAAATATAAGCATTCCCTGCTGTAGTACAAAAGGGAACATGACAAATTCTGTTGTGATAAGATGAGGAATTCACAGACAGACTTGACCAGGGTAGGGCATTGAAAATAAGGGAAAATTATGTACAGAGGCATGGCGCAGTGAATTATTAGTGCAGTCTATTCAGGAAAGTGCAAGTCATTTGGTTTTGTTGGAGTTAAAGTTGTGGGTAGGGTGAGAAATGCACCAGTTAGGCTATATATGTCTTGTGTGCAATGCTAAGAAGTTTAAACTTTATTCTTCAGGTGCTGGGGGGACATTGGTAGGTTTCAAGCAAGAGTCACACAATCAGGTTTATATTTTAGGAAGATCAATCAAGTAGTAGTGTGGAGGAGGCTGTATAAGGAGGGAAAACCAGCTAGAAAGTTTTCAGTGGTTCACGTTAGTATAGATGGATGCCTGAATTAAAGCTTTTGCAGTGGTCCTGGATAGAGGAGAAGGGCTAAATAGAAGTATTAAGGAGATTCGATGCAACTGGGTAGTACAAGGCTTAAGGAAAAAATTTAGGAAATGCCTACATTCTTGCTTCATATGACTAGTTAATGGTTCTACTTATTTTGTTCAGATAGGCACTATCAAGGGTAAGTGGGTCAGGGAGAATAAATGAATTTTGTACATGTTGCATCTGAGGAACTTTTGAAATATAAATGTTGATCAGTGAGATGTTTTAGTCTAAAACTTAGGATCAAGGTCTGAACAAAAGAGAAAGGATTTGGGAATCTTTACATGTGAGTAATGGAGTAAACCCTAGAAATACATATTATTACCTAAAGAAAAGACATTAAAGGGCCAAAATGAAAAAGAAGGCAGTCAAGGTCAGTATCCAGAGAAAAACCTACATTTAAAGAAAGAAAGGGCAGAGACAGAAAAACCAGGAAGGGGAGAGAGAAGGAGAATTTTCACCGGAGAATGTGGTCTTAAAAGTTGAGAGAGATTTTCTGTGGTGGCAAATGCTATAAAGAGGAATAACTGTGATGTCCATGGATTTTGACAACTTGGAAACCAGTGAGAACCTTGGCCAAAGCAATTTCAGTGTTGCATTGGGGCTAGAAGCCAGATGGTGGTAGACTGAGAAAAGAAAGTGGCAGGGGGAGTAGGGAAAGTAAATATAAGATAATTTTTCAAGAGGCTTGACTGGGAAGAGGAAAGAGGAACAGTGAAGGTGGAGGGGTATGTGGAGTAGGGGTGGAATTTAGATGGTTAGGGGTTTTAGCATCTTTTTTTGCTGGGGGAAAGAGCTAAGAGGAAGAAAAAGGATGCTCTGATGGAGTAAGGTCTTTGATAGGCAGCAGCTGGAGGGTGGGCCCTTCTTCTGCTGAGACCAAAGGAAAGACAAGGTACAGATAGAGCTGGGCCTGCAAGCAGGAGGAGGAGGAGCCAGAGGACATTCCTCTGCTGATTTTCTGATTTTCTTGGTAAAGAACCACCTACTGAGAGTAAGTGTGGTGGTAGAGAATGAACAGATAAGAGAGTTTGTAATAGCACCTTAGAGGAATTGAAGAGATATAGGAGGGTAAATTGCCAGGCTGCCACAAGGGCCCAGCTGCAGTTGGGTGCAAGTTTGTAGCAGCACTTATCAACATGCTGGCATGATTTCTCTCAGCAACACTAATTAGCCTACAGTTTAGGAGAGAAAGATTGTATGAGTAGATCATGCCAGAATGGAAAGTATTACAGCAGACATGATGGATGATGGAATCAAGAGAGATGAAAGTAATGGAGGCGGCGAGAAAAGACCATAGATCTAGAAGGGTAGGGAAGATTTCAGAGCTGCAGCAAAAAATATTCTAGCTGGTCAGTCTAGTCACCATCACAACAGTTTTCATGACACCACTTTAAGAGGAACGATGATGCTATAAGAGCAAGGAAGTTAATTTCTGGAAGACTTAGGTTCCGTAATGGTTCTGCCATTTATTAATTTTGTGAAAGTTATTTAACTTCTAAGCAAGCTTGAATTTTTATACACAGTAAATGCTCAACAAACGTTTAAAGTAAGCTTTAAGAACTGGGAAGATACAACATGACATATCATTAGAGATGCCATTTTGGTTTAAAAAAACAAAGTCAGTGTCAGCTCTAATTTTTCATTTAAGACTTTAATAGCCAGTTTTGATCAGAACATTTTGCATCACCACATATTGTTCAAGGTACTTTGACTGCATAACAAATTACCCCAAAACTGAGTGACATAAAACAACTATTTAATATGTTCATAGATTCTGGGGCTCAAAATTTAGACAGGGCACAGCACAGGTTGCCTCTGATTTACAATGTCTGGGGCATGAGCTTGAAGACTTGAGAGCAAAGGGCTGGAATCATTTAAAGGCTCACTAACTCACATTTGGATGTTGATGCTGGCTATTGAATGAGAGACCTTAGCAGGGACCCTTGACCACATTTTGTGTGGCCTCTCCATGTGGAGAGGCTTTCTCACAGCATGGCAGCTGAATTCCAAGCGCAAATGTTGAGAGAGTCATTCTTTTGCTCAGCATAATGGTTTTGAGATTTATTCCCCTGTCTGCTGTATGTATCAGTCATTCTTCTTTGTTGGTGAGTAATATTCCATTGCATGCTTATACTGAAGTTTTAAAATCCATTTTCCTGTTGATAGAAATACAGACTGTTTGCAGTTTGGGACTGAGTAGAGCTGCTTTGAATGTTTGCATGTAAATCTTTTGAATGGACATTTATTGTAATTTCTCTTACTTAAATACCTAGGAGTGCAGTTGCAAGGTTATTGAGAAATTCTTAGATATTTTCTACAGTGGTTGCACTATTTTATATTACTACCAATAATATATGAGAGTTACTGTTTTTCTACATCATTGCCATTAATTGGTATTGCCATCCTTTTTAATTTTAGTCATTCTGGTGGGTATGTCATGTTATTTCTTGTTTTAATTTGCATTTACCTGGTGACTAAAAATATTGTGCTTATTGGCCATTTATATATCTTTGTTGAAGTATCTCCTCAGGTTGTGTACCTATATTTATTTTTTATTGAAGTGTGTGTCTTTTTCTTTTTCTTTTTCTTTTTTTTTTTTTTTGAGTTGAGAGTCTCTCTGTCGACCAGACTAGAGTGCAGGGGCATGATTACAGCCTCAAACTTCTGGGTTTAAGCAATCTTCCCACCTCAGCCTCCCAAGTAGCTGAAACTACTGGCATTTGCCAACATGCCTAACTAATTATTTGATTTTTTGTAGAGATGAAGTCTTGCCATGTTACCTAAGCTGGTCTCAAAACTCCTGGGCTCAAGCAATCCTCCCATCTCAGCCTCCTAGAGTGCTGGGATTACAGGTGTCAGCCACTGTGACCAGCACTTTTTGTATTAAGTTGTAGTAATTCTTTATATGTTCTGGATATACATTTTGCAAATATGTTCTACCATTTTATATGCCTAATGGAATCTTTCAAAGACCAGAAATACATGATTTTGATGAAGTCTAGTTTATCGTTTTTTTTCTTGCATGGTTTGTGGTTTTTGTGACCTAACAAAATTCCACGTATATCAAATTTGTGAAGATTTTCTTCATATTTTCTTCCATAATTGTAATTTTGGCTATGCTCTAAGTTTATAATCTACTTTGACATAAGAGTTGTGTATGATATAGGGTGTAAGGATTGAGATGCGTGGGAAGCTAGTTGTTCTAGCACTTTTTGTTGAAATCACCCTATTGAATTATTTTGGCACCTTTATTAAAAATGATGTGTTGATTTATTTTTGCATTTTCTATTCTGATCTAAATGTCTATTCTTTTTTTTTTTTCTTTTGCTGAAATTTAGCATTTCCTTTAATTATGAAAGGAATCAATACAACACAGTAGTCTGCACAGCTGTTTCTCCACCATATTAAAGTTACTGCAGATATCTTTTTTTTTTTTCTTTTGCTGAAATTTAGCATTTCCTTTAATTATGAAAGGAATCAATACAACACAGTAGTCTGCACAGCTGTTTCTCCACCATATTAAAGTTACTGCAGATATCTTTTTTTTTTTTTTTTTTTCATTAATCAGTATTTTTTATTATGGTTTTGTGGGGTACTGTTAAGGGTAGGTGTACAATGCTAAATGTCTATTCTTATACCAGACCCACACTGTCTAGATTACTCTATATTAAGTCTTAAAATACAGTAGCCTAAATTTAGTCTACTCTAGTTTCTTTACATTTCCATTAAAAAAATTAGAGTAAATTTGTCAATTTCTTCAGAGTAGCATATTTTTATTGAGATTAGTTTGAATCTGTGTATTAATTTGGGGAGAATGGAAATCTTAATCATATTGAGTCCTCTAATCCATGAACATTACTCCATTTATGTAGGTCTTCACTTTCAGGAAATGTTTTTATAGTTTTAAGGGTAGAGATTTCATGCATATTTCATTAAATTTATTTTGAGTACCTCCTGTTTTTGATGCTGTGATAAGTGGTATCATTTTTAAATTTTTTATTAACAATTATTGATAGTCTGTAGAGATATAGTTTATTCCTGTATATTGATCTCAGATTCGGCAGTCTTGCCAAATTCACTTATTAGTTCTAGTAGCTTTTGAAAGATTCCTTAAGATTTGTGTTATCTGCAAATAAAGACACTATTACTTCTTTCCATTCTTTATTCTTTCGCTTATTTTTCTTACCTTAATGACCTAGGATTAGAAAAAGAATCAGCTTTGGGGGAAAACATTCAGTCATTTACCAGTTGAGTGATCTTTGAAAACATTTGTCTTTCACCATTAAGTATCATCTTAGCTGCAGGTTTTTCTTTCTTTCTTTCTTTCTTTTTTTTTTTTTTGAGTCAGAGTCTCACTCAGTCGCCCAGACTGGAGTGCAGTGGCCGCTCCCGGCCACCGCCTCGACCTGCTGGACTCTGGCGATCCTTCCGCCTCAGCCTTCCGAGTAGCCAGATCTACAGGTGCGCGCTACCACACCCGGCTAATTTTTTGATTTATTGTAGAGATGAGGTCTCGCCAAGTTGCCCAGGTGGGTCTCGAATCCGCGGGCTCAGGCAATTCACTCACCTCAGCCTCCCAAGGCGCGGGATTACAAGCTGAGCCACCGAGCCCAGCTGCAGGTTTTTCTTAAATGTCCTTTATTAGATTCAAGAATGTGTTTTACTAATTTGTTGATATTTTTATCATAGACCAAGTGTTGAATTTCTTTAAATGCTTTTTTTGTATTGAGATTTTTATATGTTTTTTTCTTTAGTCTGTTATGTTGATTGGTTTTTCAATGTTAAAATAACCTTGCATTTCTAGGATAAACCCCACCTGGCCATAGTTTATTAAATTTTGTATATATTGTCAAAATACTAATATTTTTAAAGGATTTTTTACATCAATGATTATGAAGGTTATTGCTTTCTAGTTTTCTTTTTAAAGTTTCTACTGGCTTTGGTATCATTAGAATCAGGTTTACTGGTCTCATATAATTAGTTCCTTTATCTCTTTTCTCAAAATGTTTGTGTTGAATTGTTATTACTTTTTATTAATGTATGGTAGAATTCACCAGTGAAGCTGTGTGGACCTGGGACTTTTTTGGGGGAAGGGGTCTTTTTTTTTTAACATATAGATATACAGTTGTTCAAGCATCATTTGTTGGAAAAACTGTTCTTTTGCCATTGAATTTCCCCTTGCAGCTTTGTTAAAAGGAGAACATCTATATAAAATATATTTTATATTATATATCATATGTGGGTATATATACATATATTCACATATATAAAGATGTTATATATGTTAAAATGCGAGTGTGTGTGTATAAAAAATATATGTAGGGATGTTTCAAAACTATTCTGTTCCATAGACCTATTGATCTATGTTTTGGGTACTATTATACTATCTTGATTGCTTGAAATTAGGTAGTATCTGTGCTCCAACTTTGTTCTACTTTATCAAAATTGTTTGTGCTTTTCTAGGTCCTTTGCATTTCCATATGAATTTTTTTATTAATTTGTCAATTTCTGTAATAAAAGTCCTCCTGGGATTTTGATTGGGATTATGTTGAATACAGATAGTCCTTACCTTTGCATGGTACTGTGTTAAACGAAACATGTGCACATTGAAACGAAGGCCTTATTTTGCACAGTTGCAATATGCACGTTTCAGTTAACATAGTACTAGTACTGTACAAAGTAGTATAGTCTGTATATAGAATAATTTGAGAAGAATCAACGTATTAATAATGTCAAGTCTCTCAAGTCATCAACTCAGTAGCTATCTTTTATTTGTGTTTTCTTTAATATCTCACAGCAGCATTTTAGTTTTTAGCATAAATGTTTTTTAACATTTTTTGTAGGATATTTGATGATATTCTAAATTTTTTTAGGTTCAATGTCCAATTTTTTTTTACTGCTAGCATATATAAGTACAATGGGTTATTATATATCAGTCTTGCATTCTGTAGTTTTGCTAAACTCACTTAGTACAGGGCATCCCTAATCTGAAAATGCAAAATGCTCCAAACTCTGTAACATTTTTAGCACCTACATGATGTCACAAGTGGAAAAATACACACCAATACCTTTGCTTTCTGATAGTTCAATGTGCAAAAACTTTGTTTCATGCACAAAATTATTTTAAATATTGCATAAGATTATCTTCAGGCTATGTGTATAAGGTGCATATGAAACATAAATGAATCCTGTGTTTGGACTTGGGTCCCATACCCAAGGTATTTCATTATGTATATGCAAACATTCCAAAATCAAAAAAGAAACCCTGAAATTCAAAACACTTCTATTCCTAAGTATTTCTGATATGGGATGCTCAACCTGTAGTTCTAATGTTTTTGTAGATTCCCTCTAATTTTCTCAATGGACGATTATATGTCAATTATGTCATCTTGAATATGGTCAGCATTACATTTTCCTTTCCTATCTGGGTTCCTCTCGTTTGGCTTTCTTGCCTTACTGCACAGGCTAGAACTCTACTCCAGTATAGTGTTGAATAGAAGTCATGACAGCAAATCTTGTCTTATTCTTTATCTTAGAGGAAAACATTAGATCTTTTACTCTGAAGTATGATGTTACCTGTAGGTTTTTTTGTGAATGAGCTTTTTCAGGTTGAAGAAATTCCTTTCTGTTCCAAGTTTGCTGAAAGTTTTTTATCAGGAATGGATGTTATATTTTTCAAATGTTTTTCTGCACTTATTAAAATGATGACATATTTTTCTTTTTAGTTTATGAACATTATGAAGTATACTGATTGATTTTTGTAGTGGTAAACCAATCTGTATTCCTGAAAATTGCATATTGGCCTCTAGTTTTGTTTTGTTACAATGTCTTTATCTGGTTTTGATGTTAAGAAGTGCTGACCTCATAGAATTAGTGGGGAAGTGTTCCTTCCTTTTCACTTTTTTTGGGAAAGGTTTTTGTAGAATTGATATTATTTCTTCATTATATGTTTGGTAGAAATTCATGAGTGAAGCAGTCTGGGTCTGGAGTTTTTCCTTGAGGGGTGATTATTAGCTAAAAATTATATTTTTATAGTATAGAGATATTCAGCTTATTTCTTCTTAAGTGAGCTTTGGTAGTTTGTGTCATTCATGAAGTTTGTTTTATTTAAGTTGGTAAATTTATTGACATGAAGTTGTTTATAATGTTTATTATTCTTGTTGTATCTGCAAAACTTTTGTTCTTAATATTATTAGTTCATGTCTTTTCTCCTTTTTTCCTGATCAGTCTGGCTAGAGGTTTATCAGTTTCACTGGTTCTAATCAAAGAACCAATTTTTTGTTTCATATGTTTTTTTCTGTTTTACTTTTTCCTATTTCGTTTATTTGTACTCTGGTCTTTATCTTTTCCTTTCATGAACCAATTTTGGTTTAATTTTCTCAACTTTGTTTTAGTTTCTAAGGTAGACAACTAAGATGATTGAATTGAAGCCCTTCTTCTTTTCTATTATAGGTGTTTAATGTTATAAATTTTCCCCATTGCTGCTCTAGTAACATTTTTTATTTTTATTCAATTCAGAACACTTTCTATTTTTCCTTTAGATTTCTGCTTTGATCCATGGGTTATTTACGAGTGTGTTATTTAATTTTCAAATATTTAAACTCAAATATTGAGTTCTAATTTAATTTTATTGTGATCAGAGAACTTATTTTGTATGACTTGAATGCTTTTAAATTCATTGCATTTTTTTTAATGGCCCAGAATATGGCTTATGTCAGTAAATGTTCTGTGTACAATTGAACAGAATGTATAATCTGCTTATGTGTGTACTATTCTATAATTATCAATTATTTCAAGTTAGTTAATATTGTTGTTCAACTCTTTTATATCCTCATTTTCTGCCTATTTTATCAATTATAATTGTGGGTTTGTCTATTCATACTTCTATCATTTTTGTCTTTTATATATTTTGAAACTCTCTTATTAGGTGCATATTCATTTAGAATTGTTAAATCTTTTTGGTGTTATTATCATGAACTGACCTTTTATCTTTGTTTTTCCTTTATGCAGTACATCCTTTTTTTCTGAATTATTTTAAAATTCTGTTTTTACCACCGTTTTATGCAACTTTCAAAATAATGTGCCTTGGTGGCTTTTTTTGTATTTTAATCTGCTTGAGAGTCTGTGAGCTTCTTATGTGGGCTTTATAGTTTACATAACATTTAGAAAATTTGGGGGCATTATTTCTTAAAGTATTTTTTCTGTCTCTACCTGACTCTTTTCTCCTTTGAAGGACTCCAATTACATGTGTGTTAGACCCATTAATATTGTCCCATATGTTACTGTGCTTCTGGTTTTTTTCATCCTTTTTTTTCATGTATTGTCTAATCTATTTAGTTCATCCAGTGAGTTTTTCATTTGAGATAATATATTTTTTCAACTCCAGAAGCTTTTTATTCTTTTTTATTTCTTGTATTTGTTTCCTCATGTCCGTACTTTCTTTTAAATCCTTGAGCATACACCTAAGCTGTTTTGAAGTTCCTGTCTTGTAATGTCTGCATATTCATCATTTATAGATCTTTTTGCAGTGGTTGGTTTTTTTTTTTTTTTTTTGGTTGTAGTTTACAATTTGCTGCTTTCTTCATTAGTCCATATCTGGAGTAGCCTTTATTCTAATGCTTAATGTAGCCCCACAACTTAGGTGTGAATTGTCCTCAGCATTCAGTGAGGTCTTTCTAGTGTGTTTGAAACTCCAATGTTTCCCTGCATTTTTTGCCTAGACTCATGGAGTTTCAAGCTATGCAAGCACAAATTATTGTTAAGGTGTTAAGGTAAAGACCCATAGTGTTCTTTATGCATATTGTTGGAGCTTTTTCTATACCTAGCTCTCTTCTCTATGGTACTCTGTCCAGAACATTCCATCTTGCTCATCCTTCCCAAATCATGATCTCTGTCTCCTTTACTCAGTGGCACTGGCATGTTTTGCTTTCTTTTCCCTCCCTTTTATGGATACTGGAAATTGCTTCCAGGAAGAAGCCAGGCTGTCATTAGGCACTCACTTCATTCATTTTCCTTCCCATAGTAATCACAGTCTTTTACTGCCTGTTGTCTCAATGTCTGAAAATATGTGTTTCATACATTTTATTTAGTTTTCTAGTTCAGTGGGAAAAAATCCAATTAAATTTTCATGGTTAGAAGTAGAAGTTCTTATCATGGTTTTTTAATGTGATTTTAAAAGACTCAACTCTAATGATTTTACTTTCAGATGGGAAAGACTATTAGAGAGTTTTGTCAAATATAATGGTAGAGCTTGGCTTGTTTTCATCGGTGCTCTGATTGGAAGACTATTCCTGTATTTCCAACTAGCTAAGAACAGAAGTTTGTGAGGTTGAAATAGAAGGATGGAGTTTTACAATGATGAGAGTTCATAATACAAAAATGTGCCAATAATAGCTAACGTGTATTTAACACATTAATGGCGTGAGGCACTTTGCTAAGAGGTGTCTCATTAGTTCTCATTATAATCCTATAATAAATGTGCCATAGTATGCCTCTTTTACAGAACTAAAGCTTAAAAATAGTTAAGTGACTTGTTCAAGCTCACATATCAGTTGAGTAAATGGCAGGACTCATATTCAAACTCAGTTTTGTCAAACTTTCAAGGCCTTGTTCATCTTCCTCATGTGCTATGGTTTAAATGTTCCTGCAGAAACTCACTTTGAAATTAAATTGCCATTGTTACAGTATTAAGAAGTGGAGGCTTTAAGAGGTGAGAGGTCATGAGGGCTCTGCCCGAATGGATTAATGTCATTATCCCAGGAGTGAACTCTTGATAAAAGGATGAGTTGGGGCCCATTTTCTCTCTGTCTTGTGTGCTTGCTTGCCTTTCCACCATGGGATGATCCTTGTCAGATGCTGATACCATGCTCTTGGATTTTCCAGCCTCCAGAACTATGAGCCAAATAGACCTCTATTGTTTATAAATTTCCTAGACTGTGGTGTTCTGTTACAGTAGCAGAAAATGGACTAAGACACCAAATTGTGCTGCCTTTGAAGTAGATGGGCAGCTGTAACAATTAAGGGATCAGCTTCAGAACTGGGAGTCTGAAATGCAATGCTTTGGGGGCCTATTTCTAAGCTTTGTATGGTAATCATTCTTAGGTCACATTTTCACTGGTTTTTTTTTACTTCAAAAGATCAAGTCAGACGTCTTTTAAGCAATACTTATGGGTGGGTTCTAATGACATCTTTCTTTTGTCTGCACATGACTGGAAATCTAAGGGAGGTTTGGAACCTTATTATTTTTACTGTAACTTTGCATTAATGATTTTTAAAAGAATGATAAAGTACTGTAGGAGCAGACTTACATTACTGAAAAAGTAATGGCTAGGTTTATAAAAGCAAAATATTCAGTAATTTTCTAAGTCTCAAATTATTTCAAAATAAAAAGCTTTTTAAATTAAAAAATTACTTAAAATAATTCTTATTTTTGTGGTTTAGCTACCAACTTGCTATATTATTTGACTACTTGTTTTATTTTGATTTTTAGTTTTGCTATTATGGTTTAGTTTTTAAAATAATTACATAAGCCATTTACATGGTTCCAAAGGCAAGCTATAAAAGAAGGTACATTCAGAGAAGTGTGTGTTTCCATACCTGTCCCCATCCTGCTTCATAAGTAATCATTTTCACTAGCTTTCAGTTAATACTCGTTTTCTTTTCTTTGAAATTATAAATGTATGCATGTGTTTTTTACACACACACTCACATACATATATTCACACACACTTCCCTCTTTCTTGGATAAAAGGTGTCATATTCTACACACTATTTTACATCTTCTTTTTTCACTAGTAATAAATATTCTGGAATCCACTCCATAGCAGGGTATTTAGATTGTCGTTGTTTCTTTTTATAGCTCTAGGATATTCCACTGGATTCATATTCTTCAAAATCTCATTTGGTAAACATTTATTGTCTACAATGTGTGCCATTTGTCAAGTGTAGTGCATGGTATTACGGAGTAAGCAGAGATGAACAATATATGGTCTTCACCCTCAAGAAATGTACAGAATTTTAAGATACTTTTAAATATATATATATATTTAAAAGATACTTATATACATATATATATACCTCTCCCTGATATACAGTAGCTGATTCAGGAATACTTATTTTTACCCATCTCCTTTTTAGAGAACACTGAGTAAACAGTTTCTTGCCATCTATTGTTCCTATTATATTTAATGTCATTTCAGTACTGCTTGTAAGCATCCTAGTGAATGCATCCCAACATTTAAAATATTTAGATATCTGATCGTAAAGTGTGAGGCATATCATGAATGTATACCATTTCTAAATATTAGCTATTAATTTCAGTACCTCTAAAATAAGAATGTATCTGATGGTCTGAATTACTATAATTATACTGTCCTTTTAAAAGCTCAGCACCTCTTTTTTCCTCTGTATTACTCCAACCATTATCACTGTACAAGGTTGCTTTTCAGCACCTCACATCTCTGCATTCTTCTCCAGTATTCCTTATTTCTTTAATAACTCTACGACAGTGGTGCTGAACTTTACCTTGAAGACTTATGCAGTAGGCCTGGGGATACCAGCTAGATGTATGAAAGCAGTCCACTTATGGTACTTTGTCACAAGAATGGGCATATCTACGCTAGATATTGTCCTTTCTGTCTCTATATTGAATCCTGGGGACACAGGGTCCTGAGTCTGACTTTGCCTCTTTGAACTTGGTGTCTCTCCTTTAAATCATCTTGGTTACCCCTTGGGTTTTTCTTTTCTTTGCCTACCCTCCAATAGTGTCCCTAAAGCCTATCCATGGTATTGTTTGGCTACTCCTGGCTTTTTTCTGTCCTGTACCTTTTAACCTGTTTGCTTTCAAACCCCACATATGATGCCCTCTTCCCTTTCTCCCCTGCTTTCCCTGCTTGCTCTCTAGCTTTCCTAATCTCTTTCCACTCACTATATATTGCTTCAATCACAGATCCACAAATATAAAGCTAGGAAATGTTATCTGTCAAGTCTTCCTAGAAAAGGAAGCCTCTTAAGGTCTTTATATGTTTTCTCATCCAATTATAGATTGCAGCAAGGTTAAATGCTGAAAGCAGTGAAGAAACATTTCAAAAGTTTCGTATGATTTCATTACATAAATGTAGATCTGGTAGTCTAGCATCTACTGCACTACTTAAAGCATTTCCTACAGTGAAGACTTCTAGAAAATATGCAAGAAGTCACCTCGCAAAAACCTTTTTTAATTCAGAAAATTGATTCCATGTTCACAAAGTCGGCATTTTCTCTCAGCAGGCATCACAACTAATGACATTAATGAAAGCCATGCCATTTTTTTTAAAAGCAGGAGAGAATAAAAAAAATGGACAAAACTGAGAATTTTTAAAGGGAGTTATTTCCAGTGGTCTGTTTGAATGTTGTAATTAACCAAGAAATAAAACAAGAAAAAGACCATTTTAATTATGGTTTTTAGTACTCCATTAACAGTGGATCAAGCTCCTTATGAACTGGGACAGTATGAAATTAGTGCTTATGTTAATGTAGGAGAACCATCAGTCTGCAGTACAGAGCCTTGTATTTATTTCAGCGTATCCGAGACCTGAATGAGTATTACCACCATTTAGATAACACTTTTTAAATGTCTATTTTAATGAAAGGGTTTCTTAAAAATATTATAGAGGAGCTCAAATACAAAATTGGCTAATAAATGAAGTCTAAACAATAAATAAAACAGCTAGAAATTGCTTGCTTTTGTTGTTGGTAATATGCTTTTGCAGCCCCAGCAAATTACATCAGCTTTGTTACCCTCAACAGGGAGCTTTGTAATTTGTAATATGTAGAATAACCGTTTTCAAAAAAAGAGAAGAGCCATGACTAGTGTTGAATTACTTACAACACAGGGTTCTCAGAGATCCCTGGTATCACCTTCAAATGACACCTTGTAGTCATTTGAAAGATGGACTTCCTAAGGACACTATTTCACAATTGTGCTCTCTTTCTTTTCTGCCTTTTATGCCTTAATTTTTTCTCTTTTAAGTGCATGTGTCTTTATGTATGTGTATATAAACAAATATTCAGCAAATGGTGGCACGTATGTAAGAAAATGTTTGAACCCAGACCCAACAATTTCAGACCTCAATGTGTTATAGGGAATTGGTGAGAGAATGTGACCAATTGAGTACTTGGTCTTCTCTTTCTTCAGTTATCATAAATGTGTGGTTTTTGATGAACTATATAGAAAGTTCTGTTCTGGTTCTTCATATAATTGAATTTTACTTTTATCTAAATAATGTTAACACACAGGATTTAAAAGTCAAATCATGCTACTTTTAACGATGAAAAAAGCCTTTTCTGTCTTAATTCATTACAGCTCCACCACTTTCAGCATATTTTGCTGTTTCTCTTGTAACAACATATATTAATTACTATTTCATTTATTGATTTCATAGTTTTAGATATCATCAATTATTGTCCTACTGCTATGAGAGATGTGGCTCTTTTATGTTCCTGCTCTTCTACCTCCCCTTCTGGTCCCTTCTTACTTTCCCTTCCCCATTTTTATAATACTCATATTTGAGTCATTTGTATACTCTGGTTGTATTTCTTGTGTAATTTATTGTTATACCTGGGATAAATGGTTGATTCATTTCTTTTGATTGCTTAGTTTTGTATGTATTATTGCTAATTTGTTCCGAGACTATCCCACTAAACTGTATAACTTTCCTTAGTGCATTCTACCCCATTGGATAATTTATCACATTCATTGTTTTCCTTGGCAAGAGAGAGCTCCCTCCCTGTGAGCCTTTTGTCTATTTCATTCTAAATTTGTTTCTGTCTTGGCCTACTGGGTTTCCATCATGGGAACTCTTTTTTACTTTCGTCTGTGCTAAAGTCCATGTTTCCTAGGTTTCCTGTTTTTGTTTGTTTGTTTGTTTGGTTGGTTGGTTGGTTGGTTGGTTGGTTTCATTCTTCATTTTGGTAGAGTATGCCCTATAGTAACTTCCTGAGTGAAGGTACTATTTTTTTTTTTGAGTTGGAGTCTCACTCCATTGCCCAGGCTGGAGTGCAGTGGCATGCTCACAGCACCCCAGTATCGACCCGCTGGGCTCAGGCGATCTTTCCACCTCAGCCTTACAAGTAGCCAGAACTACAGGCACACACTACTACACTGGCTAGTTTTTTATTTATTGTAGAGATGAGGTCTTGCCAAGTTGCCCGGGCTGTTCTCAAACTTGTGGGCTCAGGCAATCCTCTCACCTCGGCCTCCTAAAGTACTAGGATTACAGACTGGAACCACCGGGCCCGGCCAAGGTGCATTTTTTGAAGAACTTGAAAATGTCTTTATTTTACCCTACAATTTGATTGATAGTTTGGCTATATATAGAATTCTAGGTCAGAATTTTTTTAAAGTATAGCATGTGGATAAAAGCTTTCTTCAAATATCTGGTGATCCTTGACTATTCTTTTAATTTTAAGAGGGAAATATTAAATAGGTGCCTGAAAACTCTGTATATATGGGTAACTTAATTATAGGTGATCAGACAATGAACTGGACCTTTTTTGAGAGCCCCGTGGATATCCATTATCTGTAGAATCTTTGTTCTTAAGCAGGCTAGTTTGACAGAGAAAAACCTTTCAATCTTCTACCTTGGGCTAGGGGTATGTGTATTAGAGAAAAGGGGGGTATAAGTCTGATTGCAATGGCTCTAGGAGCCACCTAAGAGGCAGAGGATGAGGGTCTTTATTTTAGCATGTTTAACACGTGAACTTTCCAGTTAGTCTTCCTGTTTTTGATCTGAACTAAGTCTGGTATCCAAAGTCTCCAACAAGTGGGGAAGGGATAATTTGCTTGGTCAAGGATATTTAGGACCAGACTGCTTCAATAAAGGTTTAGCTAATTTTCCTGTTATCTGCTCCACCATGCACCCCTGGCTTCAAAGATACCTGGTGATTTCTATTCCTAAACCTTTCTTGGGAACATTTCAATAGGCATGTCAACCGTAGTTGACCATCAGAGTCCCATATCTCATAGGAATGAGACTGCTTTAGTATTCCTTCTGCTCTTAGTCACTAGCTGAGAGTAGCCTGTGGGAAGTGGTGTCAGTGGAAATGCAGTGATGGATTCATAATTCTGCACCATTGGGTTGTCAGACAGTTGCACCCCTGCAGTGAGAGATTGAGAGGCTCATCTTAATGGTTGCCACATTTGGATTTCAGTTTTCTCTGATCTGCTTTGTCCATTTGCTTTCAACCATCCAAGATTTTGTTTACCTATTTAATATGCTGCTGCCTCCTCTCTCATTCTTTTTATCTTTGTAGGTCTATGCTTTTGTAATGCCTTTACTGAAATGTTAGTTGGGCTTCAAGAGGCAGCAGAGAAATACATGCATTTAGTCTACCACGTTTAAATGGAAGTATTAGTTCCCCTTACTCATACAGTTGAATTATGATTCCCTAAATAATTATATGGATCTCTAGTTACCTCCTTCTATAATATAGCCCTCTCTGGTCACTTTGTGACCCCCATTTGAAACTTTCTGTTGGCAGCAAAAACTAAGGATAAAGATATTAGTAGTGGCCAGTTCACTATGGTTCTCATTCTTCGCTACGCAGAATTGGGGAGGAGGCAGGGAGGGTGGTGCTTATTAAAAATGCTGGTTGATTTTGGGTATGTGTGTCCTATCTAATTTGGTATAGGGTGGACCAGGAAGCTTTTTTAAAAAAAATAAGTACTGTAGTGATTTTGAGAAACTCCAAATGGACCAAAAAGTCATGTCTAAAGAGAATAGGGTGTGAGTATAGGTAGGGGGAAGTGTAGTGAACTATGATTGAGTTTTCATTTTAGAAAATACTCTTTGTAGTATGAGGATGAAATTTGTGGGTTTTAAAAATAATCTAGACAGGATAAATGATAGCCTCAGGTAACTCCCAAGCAGCAATTGGGATGGACAGAAGGAAACAGATTTATGAAGTCTAAAAGAGTAGAATCAGATAACCTGATTAGGTTATCCCTGCTGGATGCTCCTCACTGAATGTTCCATCCAGATCCTCCCTATGAATCAGGGGTTTTGTGTGGTGGGGAAGGATGGAGCATTAACTAGTGTCCCCTCCTGGCTCTACTGCCACTCAGTATGGGTCTTCCACAGCCCAAAGCCAGGAAGCATGACATCTGCCAGTGTTCACCAGATACTGAATGTACTCAGAATAGTCCTGCCTAAGGAAGTTGAAGGAGATGAGAGCTGCCACTCAGCTGCTAAAACCACCTCTGTAGCTCTCTTGCAACACGGAGCTTTGTGGGAAGGAAGGACTACACTCTACCAGCTTCCTCACCTGAGTTGTCTGTATTTAGCTGGAGTAGGGGGTGGGGGAATGGGTGCTGCCATCAGCTTCTGCCACCTGCTCAATATAGGCCTTTCACAGCATGGAGCTATGGAAAGTGGGATCTGCCACTGTTTAGCAGCTGCTGAATCCACCCTGAATAGCTCTTCCACCTCAAGGAGCTGATCTGCCACTCATCTGCTGAGCTCCTTAAAACAGTTCTTCAGCAGAACAGAGCTGTGAGGGACAGGGATAGTCTCTATGTTGGATTTTATAGCTGTCTGTTGTTCTTACTGAATTTCTGTAGATTTTGTTGAATAAGTGTTTCTCAATTTGTTGTAAACTCGTTGATCAATCTCCAGAGACTCTGAATGCTTGTCTTTGTCAATTTTGACCAGCTAAATATATGTCTCTTCAGGGGACAGATTTCCCTGAGCTCCTCACACAGCCATTCCAGAAGTCCCATCTAGTCACTGTGTTTTTAAAGATTCTGTCTTAATAGAAAACTAGTTATTAAAAAATATAATCAGATGACTTAAATTGAAAGGACTATACTAAGATTTTTGACAGATATCATGATTTCATTACTGAAATTTGCTGCTTGAGCCTTACTTTAATTAGGATTGTATAGTTCCATTTTTAGAAATAATACAGAGAAATAGCTTACCTGGAAAGTTCATCTTCAGAATCAAGTAGTTGTAGACCTAAGAAGCAGTATAGAAGACTGTTAAGAGCAAAGGTGCTGAGGTCAGACTGCCTGGTTTCAAATCCTTGCTCTGCAGCTAATTAGTTCCGTGGGTGATTTACTTAACTGCTTTCTGCACAGCGTCTTCATGTGTAACATGAACATCATCTGCCTCTTAGGAGTGCTGTGAGGGTTAAATAGGTCAACATATCTAAAATAGAGCCTGACTCATAGTAAGTACTCAGTAAATGTTAGCTGGTGGTTATTGTTGTTAAACATATTAAAGGCAAATAATCATCTGGTCTGTGTATTTTATTACTGAGACCAGTGATATTATTGTCTGTAGCCAGAGAGCTTGGTGATAGTCTAGTTGCCTAACTAGCTATAATGTGATCTTTATTTCCCTCTAGTGGAAGAAAAGTAGATGTGCTCTTTTCATAAACCTTCATTTGGAATGGTGATCATTTAACCTAATAAAACTACTCCTGAATAGTTAACCAAAGACAATATCCACATATATAAGTGGATTTGAAAATTTGTTAAAACTTACATGAAACTTTAAATTTTAAGTATTCTTTCAAAACAAAACTTTTTGGAGACATGTAATTTATAATATTAATATTGTATATAAACTATACAGTGACAGAGAAATGTTAGGCATATATTATTTTCTCTAAAGCCAGAGTGCATTCTGTAGTGGCAGTACCTTTAAGTTTTCCATTTTACGTCATATTAATAAAACATACAGAATAACATTCATACCCAGTTATCTGCAAGTAGATTGCATTTCTTGGTCATTCTCTGAAAAATCTTTAATCAGTGTGAATATGCCATCGGGAGGAGACTGCCTCGAAATTTGGACATTTTAACATCATCTTCCGCATATGATGTGGAGTAACAGAAAAATTGCTAGATTGGGAATCTGAGACTTGGGTTTATCTTTCAGTTCTGCTGTGAACTATCTATGTGACTTCAGTTGTATCTGCCTAGGGCCTCATTCTGAGTAAAAATTGAGGATAGAGAAGAGCATGTGATGATGGCTGTCTTACTGTCACTCCTGTTTCTAACATTGTTTGATTCCATGACACACATTTTGACGTGAGACAGGAGATGTGTAATAGACATTGGTCAAATGAGTCCTGTGTGCTTGGTGCTGCCATCCAGTGGGCTTGGCAGGAGTGTAAATCAGCAGTGGTATAATTTGGTAATTGCTAAATTGGTATAATTTGGTAAATGCTAAGATCTTGAGGCGTGTATGGGGGCTGTTGCTAGATCACTGCAGGATATCCTTCCCTCAGCTGGGGATATTGTTAAAGAGAACTTTGAGGCAAAGTCTGAGTGAGATTTTTTGATGAATGAACTGGGGGTTACTAGGCAGAGAAGGAAGCACAAGGCGTGTCAAACAGAGGGAGCAGCACTTTTCAGAGCACAGAGAGCAGAGGGGCAGTGCTAGTGGATCAAGATTAGGGGTCAGGAAGTCTGAAGGAAGAAGCTACTGGAAAGGAATGTAGATATGTGTGAGATCAAAAAAAAAAAAAAGAAGGAAAAGAAAAGAGAAATCTAAGTTACTTGACTAAGAAGCAGGAGAGCCAGGTTATATTTCCAGTTATGCAGCTAAATAGGCCTGTGAACCTTAGTTAAGTTGTTGGACTTAAAATAATTTTTGGAAGACTTTCAAAGCCATGCTGAGGAATTATAAGCTTTGGTGTATGGAATAGAGTGCAATGAAGGTTTTGGGAGTAATATGCTTTAGAGTAAAACTATGGTGACAATTTAATGAGTAGAATGAAAAGTAAAAACTGGAGGCAAAGAAACCCATTAAAATCTAGACATTAAGATCTAGGCAAGAATTGGTGAGGGCTGAAACTAGGGTAATAGCAGTAAGGAGAAGATAGTTTTGGCAGGTGTTGCAGAAATAAAATGGACAGGTTTTGGCAGCTGCATATACGAAGTAGAGAAGAAATATTAGATGGTACGAGGATGACTCCAGGGGGCATCTGGGAGAATAATGATGCTGGTAGTCAGTAAGTTGCACGCATATAAGTATGTGGGTTCTGCTGTACTTTTTTTAAACCAGTATCCTTATTATTAGACACTTTGAATGTACCTGGGGTTTTTTTTTCCCCCAGTTACTCCTATGGTCAACTTGAATTCTTTATGAGATATAGCATATGATTTCCAAAAAAATTGTAGCTGAAAAACTGCAAAGTTAAAGTAAGCATAGAATTACATTATATAGAAGTATAGTTTAGTAGTAGATGTTCACATTGCTGCCTTCTTGTCTCCAAACTTGGTTTGACTGACATTTGTTAAAAATAGGAAAGAATGATTTCCATCAAAAATAGTCAAAGGAAAAGAAAACAAAACTTACTGTGCGTGTGGTCTGTGTCAAGTACCATGGTAAGCACTTTCACATACTTTACTAATCATCAAGGCCTAACTGCAACCCTGTATGGAAGCTGTTATCTTACACTTTCCATTTTATAGATTAGGAAACTGATGTTCTAAGGGTATACAGCTACTAAGTGACGGAAACAGGATTTGAAGACAGGCCTTTTGACTACAAGTCTGTGGCTCTGTTATATCATAACTGTCTCCCTGCAGAAAATGTTAGTGCTCAAAAGGATAAGTGCCAGATCTATGGAAGTAAGGTGAACAACCATCCTGGTTTGCGGGGGATTGAGGGTTTGACTAGGGACACGGGACGTTCAACCTAGAAAGATTCTTGGTGCTACAGTCGGGAAAGTGCCAGGCAAACCAGGACAAGTTGGTACCCTATCTGGAAAAGTCACTTATATGAAATAAATCATGAACTACAATAATCTAAATAAGGTATTAATTGTATTTGTTTCCCATAATACTATGTCGTGAACCTAGATCTTTGGTTACTACTAAGTGGTAGGTGATAAGTGAAGAGGGGTTAAGGCGTTTCCTGCCTTCCACCTGCTTGTTTTCACTGACTCTGAGTATCCTACTTTGCCGGGGTTGCACTCAATTGTGTGTGAATCAGATGCTAGAAGCCTCTGCTTCTAACTCAGTTTTTAAGGAAACTTAGGGTTTTATTTAGTCCAAGTTTGATGAAATGGTAAAAGAGCTATTCAGAAAAAAGGTCAAGAAAGAAAGTAGGTTGATTATAAATGTACATTATTTGAAGAATAAAGAAATACATATTATGGCATTCGGTCTACAACAAATAGTGAAAACTCTCAGCATCATTATTTCACAGGCATTCCAAAACATATTTATGTGTGTAAACATTATATTCCAATGAGTAAATAACTTATTGTAATATCAAAATGGGAAACAGGAAATTGGGCCACATAGAATGTCCAAGGGAGTTTCCTGTAATTTTTCAAAGAAAAAAGAAACCACACTTTATGGTAGTTTCATGCGTTTTACACAGTAAAGTGGTGAGTCTGGAGGCAAAGGGCTAAAATAATATGGAGGATATACTTATTGAAGTAATAGTTATCCTCAAAATTATGCCCAGGGTATAAAAGGAGACACTGGTTTCTATGGCTTCCCATTTTAAAAAACCAGAAGATGGGTTAGATGATTGTCTGCCATGATTCTGATCCTAGGACATCAATATCTAGATCAGTCACTTTGGCTTTTGTGCTTCCCTTAAATTAAATTTTACTGCAAATCTTTTGGGGCAGAATATCTATTACTTTAGCCTATTATTTTTTAAGTGATCTCTGGTCCCAAATACGTTAAAAAATTGCTGATCTACATAACTGCCGTGTCCTTAGGTACTTAAGTAAGGTACTTTCTGGTTTTGTAGAAAAGAATAAATGAAAACAGTTTATTCCAAGTATAGGGCAGTGTATTATTTACTTAAAACTTTATTAAAACAAGGATAAACATGACCTTTTCAGAACTCCCTAATGTTTTCCTTAGCCCAGAGTTTCACTGTGTACAAAAAGTATCCTTTTTGTCACTTTTCAACTGCTGTGGGTGATTCTACTTTGGAAAAAAAGTTTCTACTACTCTTTGAACTTCTTCATCAGTTAAAAAAAAATCAAGGCAAGACAAGCTATTTTAACTTACATACACCTGTTATTTAGCAAGTATATCTTGGTATAAATGTGGGTTTATACCAACAAAATAAAATATAGAAATAATTCAGAGGTCAAGGCCATGAGTCTACAGAGTTATCTATATCCCTACATTCAAATTATTATATTTATCGAAACAATCCGTTTATTGATTTTATTAGTTTTTTAAGATTTTGTTGGCAAAAGGATTCTACATAAGGAAACCCATGTTATTAAAAATCTCGGATAATCATTTTGCTATTCCATACATATCAGTCATTCATTTATTTATATATCAAAACAGACCACAAATGACTTTCTGGGAAAAATTTTGGCCCTACTGGCAGTATTTCCTGGGCTGGCCCCATTCTGAGACAGGAGGTTTGGTGGAGAAGTGGATGGTAAGGAACTCTATCCTTTCAATACATACTTGTGGCGCGCCTCAGCTATCAGTAAGTAAATAAAAATAGAAAGTAAATTACAGATGACACAATTAGGAAAGCATAAAACACTGGTATGTGAATAACTTTTTTTCTTTGATATATTAGTTGAATTCCTGTTTTATTGCATAGCTTCTCTTTTGCTTTTTAAACTTTGTTGAAGAATTTATGCACAATAAAATGAACCCATTTAATTGTGTCGTTCAGTGAGTTTTAACAAATGTATGCATTCTACCATCTCACAAAGTTCCTCAGGCTCTAACATGTATGATTTTTAAGGCTTCATTGGTGAGAAATAATTGAGATATAAACTAGTATTTCTCTAATTCTTTTTACATAGTAAAGAATACCATGTTGAAATTAATGTATCTGTTTAATGTATCTGGATTTTATAATAGTTAAATGCCCTGATCTTTTCCCCCTTTGGCTTACATCTGCCAAAGTGAAAAGCAACAGAGGAATTGCACCTTTTGAGACACGTTTAGAACATTGTATTTCTATTTTTATCATATATAAAATATGATCTTAATGACAGTTATTCATATATTTGAGAAAAACTCAATACTGGAACTTTATTTGGTTTGGATTTTAGTCACTTCTGCCTTTTTCTTTTATCTACATGATAACATCTTTCCCTTTATTAGTTGAGTCCAAAGCAGATTTTTACCAAATTCGTGGTTAAGTAACTCCATGAATAGAAGACTCAGAGTTATATCTTCTAAGAGACAAATAATTTGGTTTCTTTTTAATCTAATGTTGACTCTTATCCACAAATGGTTTTTAAAGCAAATGATTTTCTTAAATACAATAAAGAGGGTTGAACTGGTCACCTGGAATTGTTATTAATATTGAATTAGTAGTCTCAGTGATTTATAGTCCTTCAATATTAATTAGGAATGACCTGGAATTTTTTTTTTTTTATAATCAGTATTTTTTATTATGGTTTTGTGGGGTACAGTTAAGGGTTAGGTGTACAATGACGTTTCATTCAGGCACCCTGTAGATAAGAAGTGTTTTCCCATCCCCCGACAGATATTTGCTACTGTTAATCCCATCCCCCTCCCCCCCATAGTTTCTCACAGTAATTTCTCACAGTAATTGGCTTTATTATATTTTACAATGGTTAGCCATTGACACATAGAGTATTAAGTTTAGTTTAAATTTGGTATTCAACAGGGCAGGCTGTTTTAATATATTCATTACACTTATCAGAACTGAATACTCTTTGAGAAATATATTACCGAACCCCTATTAATCTGTAAATGCTTAATGCAGTTAAGATTGATTTCTAATTAATGCACATTTGTCTATTTAAGAAAAAAATTTACATCAGTCAAACATTCTCGATTAATGGTGTGCTGGTTCCTTTCTTTATTCACCTGACAGATGAGATTTTAGGCCATAGGGTTGTTTTTTTTTTTTAATGGGCAAGAATTCAAAGAAATTAGAAGCTGCTTGGATTTTTCTTTGTATGTCACAAGAAGATAATAAAATGCATGGGATGGTAGGAAAATGTGTAAAAGATCAAAGAAATTATGAATTTGTAGTTAACCCAGATTCTTGTGTAGGTCTGTCTGGACCTCTGGGCTTCACTAGTTGAGAAGGTCAACTTCCCTGAAGGTCAACGAGGCAGATAGCCTCTTTAAAGCCAACCTGACCTGGATTGTTGCCAAAGGCAACTGGGATCTTTAAACTTCAATTTGATTATTAGATAAAAGTGGAACTTGGCAACAGAAATTGGCTTTGCTACTGTAAATCCTTCCAAGGTTCTGCTTGAATTCCTTTCTTAAAATATCAAATGAACATATTAATACTTGTCCTAATTATTTCTATGCCAAGATTAAGATATGTTTATTTGGATTTTGGAGCCTGAGTCAGCTCTTAGTGAATTTTGTTTAACTGTTGAATTTTTAATACAACCTGGAAATTGTTTGGCAATGAATGAGAATACTTATATATTTGTCAGGAAAAGATCAGTGTCTGGTTTTTGACCACCACTAGTTACAGTGTAGTTCAAATAAGTTGGTTCTGTAACAACCTGGATAACTTGTCACTCAAGTCAGTGTGTTAGCACTATTTGCGTTCAGATCCTGGGACACAGTAAGAGCTACACAGCCCCAGTTGCCACTGTGGTGTGATGTAGAGAGCACAGAGCTTTCATCTTTAATCCTACTCCTTTCACTTACTAGTTGTGTGATTTTAGTAACTTACTTACATCACTGAACCCAGGATCTCAGTTTCTTCCTCTGTAAAATGGGGAGATAGGCCTCAGAAGAAACTGAGGCCTACATAGACATGTATGTGTATGTTTCACAAGGTTATTGCAATCATTAAATGAGGATTTACAAAGGGGCACTTTAAAATCTCAAAGGTTGAATAGTAAACTCAAATGTTGCACTGCATAGCCTAGTGATGAAATTTAAAAAGCCATTCAATAACTTTTGAAGCATACAAAGGACTACTATACAGTGGATGTTGACTGTCTACTCTTTGCATGTTTGGTAAATTCAGCAAGATAAAATAATTTAAAACTGCAGAACAAATGAAGGATTTAGATTAACAATAGTGAAGAAATTCCAGCTTTACTTATTAAATAGATTTAGATTATTAAAAGAAGCTATAGGATTTCCTTCTCTGGAAGTATTTTCTACAAACACCTGTTTGAGTTTAGATTCTTTTTTGAATGACTGACTTTATAAACATCTGTGTAAGAATTGCAGAAGAACTCCAATCAAGAGTGGACAATAATGAGCACAAATCAATTTATCTAGAGCTTCACGTTCCAATTTGGTAGCCACTAGCCACATGTGGGTATTGAACATTTAAAATGTGCCAGACCAAATTGAAATCTGCTGTAAGTGTAAAATACACACTGGCTCTCAAAGACATAGTACCAAAAAAGAATGTCATTGTATCAATAATTTTAATGTGATTACATGCTGAAATAACACACTGGATTTGATAAAATATGTTATTAAAATACTGGAAAATTTAAAATTATATATGTGGCTGACATATTTCTACTGGATGGTGCTGATCTAAATCCTTTGTGAATGGTTCTGGGCAAACTATTAAATTTAGGTCTTTTAAGTTCAGATATTTAGGTGGAGACTTTTACTTCAATGCTAAGAATGTCAGAAATTGTTCCTTCAATCATATTTGTAAATACCCAAATTATCTTTGACCCATGGTCAAATTAGCTTGCTGCAAAATTATGGCACTCTGAAAGTAACATCCAACTTTTAAAGGATTGTATGAAGAATTCTTCTATAACAAGAACAGTCTACAGCCATACCAGCCTGAGCATGCCCACTCTCATCTATAACTAAAACAAACAGTAGTAAAATAAATAATAAAAATACTTTCCAGGAAAATTTTTAAAACAGACCACCTGAAGCAGCTTCCCTGACTATCCCTTATTTGAGGGTCAGTTTTATAGGCAGACCCTGAAGGGCATGCTTGCTTTACAATTGTTGAAAAGCCCAAACTTCATAGGAAATTAGTAGTAATTCTTTTTTTTTTTTGAGTTGGAGTCTCACTCTATCGCCCAGACTGGAGTGCCGTGGTCGCTCCCGGCCTCCGCAGCCTCGACCTGCTGGGCTCCAGCGATCCTTCCACCTCAGCCTTCCAAGTAGCTGGAATTACAGACGCGTACTACCACGCCCAGCTAATTTTTTGATTTATTGTAGAGATGAGGTCTCACCAAGTTGCCCAGGTGGGTCTCGAACCCGCAGGCTCAGGCAATCCACTCACCTCAGCCTCCCAAGGCACGGGATTACAGACTGAGCCACTGAGCCCTGCTTAGTAGTAATTCTAATGCCATATAGCAGATTGATTTAATCTAACTGTATTTCTGATTCTGATTAGAAAATTAAATATTACTTTCCATATGACTAGGTCCCGTGTTAAAAAAATAAATTGATAAAGTACATATAGGCATGTAGTTAAATATAAGGACACTAAACATAGATATAAATTATTCAACAATCTTTTAAAATTTACCTGAGAGATTACAAAATAAGAAAGTACAGAGGAGAATGGAAAGGGTTCCCAGTTACTAGTCTGTAACAAAACAGCACTTCAAAACAGAGATGATAACTCTGGGTCACGTCGCTCACAGGTATGTTCTGTGCTAATAGCTGTAAGTAGTCATATCATCACACCTTTAAGGCATATTACTATCACCTGCTTTCAAATTCCTTCCTACTCTACCTCGTGAGTTGATTTGTAGGCAAATAGTATTTTTAGTTTGCTATATCAGCATGGATTTAATAGCACTTAATAGTTAGATCATCAGTTCACATTTACATTTAAAAACAAACATTTTAAGTTTAATATTCTTGGAATCTATAATTAGAATGCATATATAATGAATTAGTGTTTCCTTAAATTGTGCTTTTCTATTTGGACTGTCTGATACTTGTATTCAGGAAAACGGTACCACAGTTTTCCTAGATGCGAGCCATCTTTTGCATCTTTACCCTTTTCATTTCAAATATATTTGTATGCTGTTAGTTTTGTGTTATTCAATCAGTGTTCTGATTTTAGTCCCTGAAATGTCAGATTTGGTGAAATTTAAAATGCTTTTAAGGCAGGACCCCCAGTAGTTCTGTCTTAATTTTGAAGGTAGGTAGGTGGTAAGAGACTAGACTAAGAGGTTGTTCAGCTGTTTACCAACCAGAAATGTGTGACTCAAATGGGAGGTCTTCAGAGCATCCATTTCTAATTACAGACTTACAGTATATCCAACGTGTCACATAGCAAATGGTGAGTGTGGGGATTAAAACACAATGTAAGTTACATGTAAAGGACAAAATAGAAAATAAGCTGAAAAGAGGAAAAATATCAGTTTTCATTGTGGCAAACACTAAATCTGTTTACTTCATGACTCCAGTGTCAGAGCATTGAGTTAAAACCAGCCTTTTGATCAGAATAGAATAGAAAGAGAGAAACTAAGGTGAAAACAGAAGGTATGAAAGGATGACTTCTAATAAAACAGGAAGCTAGACATAAACGTAAAAATGAGTAATAAAAACTTTTAAGCTTTTCATAGAATCAGGAGGCAGAACGTTCTTGAAGGGAGAGGAAAAAACTGTGCAGGCATCTGATTGATGTTGCTTGGCTCAGCCAGGCCCTCCAGCATACTTGTTAAAAACCTTTCTTGTGGCTGTGACTTCCCAGCACAAGCCCACAGCTGCTTCACATCCTCCTCTCCTGCAGGGCCTTCCTAACTACTTTTGGAGATGGCAGCATCTTTCCCGTGTCTCTAATCTCTTCCTTTGCAGTGAACACTGAGCCTCCAGTTCACACTGGACCTTCTTAGCCCCCACAGTGCTGTGCTCCACAGAGTCCTCTTATATGCAACTTCTCATTTGCATCCTCACACTGGCTTTCAAGCTGATTTGGTAGACTGTGCCAGTACCACATCACCTGTCACTGTCCCCATTTCATTGGCTGTAAGAAAACCATTTGTAGTTGATTTTTGAGTATGGTGATTGGTAGGAGTTCTGTTTCGATCTTCTGCATGTGGTCAGCCAGTTTTCCCAACACCATTTACTGAATAGCTTCTTCTCTCTCCAGTGGTTGTTGGTGGAGGTTTTGTCGAAGAAGAGTTGGTTGAGAAGTTGAAGTTTTGCTTCTGGAATCTCAATTCTATTCCATTGGTCTGTATGCCCGTTCTTGTACCAATACCAGGCTGTTTTGATTATGGTAGCTTTATAGTAAAGCCTAAAGTCTGGAAATATGATACCTCCTTCTTTGTTTCTTTTGCTGAGGATTGTTTTGGCTATAAAGAACTCAAATGTGCCAAAAGGAAAAAAACAAACAGCCCTATTAAAAAGTGGGCAAAAGATATGAATAGACACTTCTTAAAAGAAGACATGCGAGCAGCCAACAGATACATGGAAAAATGCTCAGCCTCACTAATCATCAAAGAAATGCAGATTAAAACCACACTGAGGGCCAGGCACGGTGGCTCAACCTGTAATCCCAGAACTTTGGGAGGCCAAGGCGAGTGAGTTGTCTGAGCTCGCGGGTTCGAGACCAGCCTGGGCAACATGGTGAAACCTCGTCTCTACCATACATAAAAAATAGCCAGAGCCGGGCTCGGTGGCTCAGCCTGTAATCCCCCGCTTTGGGAGGCTGAGGTGAGTGGGTTGCCTGAGCCACCTGAGTCTGGGCGACAGAGTGAGACTCCAACTCAAAAAAAAAAAAAATGAGCCCAACATGGTAGCACGTGCCTATAGTTCCATCCACTTGGAAGGCTGAGGTAGAAGGATAGGTGGAAGGATCGCCGGAGTCCAGCAGGTCAGCGCTGGGGTGGCGGTGGGTGTGCCACTGCACTCCAGCCTGGGCGACAGAGTAAGACTCCAACTTAAAAAAAAATTACATTAAAAATAAATAAATAAATAAAACCACTCTGAGATACCACCTAACTCCAGTCAGGATGGCTATCATCAATAACTCGAAAAACAGCAGGTGCTGGAGAGGATGCAGGGTAAAGGAAACGCTTCTGCACTGTTGGTGGGAGTGTGAACTAGTACATCCTCTGTGGAAAACAATGTGATGATTCCTAAAAGATCTAAAGATCAACCTTCCATACAACCCAGCAATCCTCCTTTTGGGAATATACCCAGGGGAACTCAAATTTATTCTATAAAAAAGATACCTGCACACGCATGTTTGTTGCAGCATTATTCACAATAGCAAAAACATGGAACCAACCCTACTGCCCATCGAAAGTGGACTGGATTTTTAAAAAGTACATATACATGATAGAATATTATGCAGTCATAAAGGACAAAATTATGGACTTTGCAGCAACTTGGATGGATTTAGAGTCTATCATACTTAGTGATCTATCACAGAAACAAAGAACTGAGTACCACATGTTCTCACTTATAAGCAGACCCTGAACATTTATCATAATACTATAAGAAAGGGTTTGGCAGTAGTGAGATGCTGCGGGGGGGGAGGTGGCGCAAAACATCAATAAGGGTACCTGATCTCATACCAGGCGAAGTGGGGACCAAGGGGAGGCCCACACTTTATCTGTGCGATGACCACTTATCTACCTAATCCTGAATTGGACCTCCCATCATTAAAACTAAAATTTTTGCCAGGCTCGGTGGCTCAGCCTGTAATCCCAGCACTTTGGGAGGCTGAGGTGAGTGGATTGCCTGAGCCCGCGGGTTCGAGACCCACCTGGGCAAGTGAGACCTCATCTCTACAATAAATCAAAACATTAGCCGGGCGTGGTAGCACGCGCCTGTAGTTCCAGCTACTGGAAG
>NW_007245906.1:590907-593828 GCF_000164805.1 Carlito syrichta
ACTCCAGTCTGGGCAACTGAGTGAGACTCCAACTCAAAAATAAATAAATAAATAAAATAATAATAAATAATAATAATAAAATAAAAATTTTTTTAAAAGCAAGACATTTGTAGAAGTGAACAGTCAGATAAGAAAGGGATTGGCAGTAGCTGGAAACTACCCCGGGGTGGCATATAATATCAATAAGGGTTCCTGACCTCGAACCAGGCGAAGTAGAGACCAAAGGGAGACCCAAACTCTACCTATACGATGACCACTTATATTGCACCCCATATAGATGGCAGGGACAACAGCAGGACTAGCACAAAGTTTTCTGACTCCAGATCCTGTGGGCTTTTCATCACTGCCACTTATAAACACATAAAGTGGTTTCCTTAAAAAAAATAAAATAAAATAAAATAAAACCTTCTCTGGCCCTGCTATTCCTTTCCTACTGCCAGATTCTACAAATATGATTATGCCCAAACCTAGCATGGCATAACGGAAGGACTGCTGACTTTGGAGTTGGGCAGGACAACATTCAAAACCTGCCCTCATGAGATCTGTGTGAACACATTTCTAAGCCTCCAGTTCCTCATCTGTAAAGTACCTACCTCACAGAGTAGTTAGGATGTAAAATTACAGTGACTATATTAAATGCTATTTAGCCCAATGAGAGGTCAATTTTAATTTTTTTTTTTTTTTTTGAGACAGTGTCTTACTCTGTCATCCAGGCTGGAGTGCAGTGGTGTGGTCATCACTGCAGCCTCCAACTCCTAGGTTCAAGCATTCCTCCTGCCTCAACCTCCCAGAGTGCTCGGATTACAGGCATAAGACACCCCTGACTGATAAATTTTAATTTAATATTACATAACTGTCCCCTGCATACTGACTTTGAACCTGACCTCATTACAGAATCTGATCTTACCCAGAATGCTTATGACCTTTTCTAGTTGAATCTTGTGACCTTTTCTCAGCTTTCAGCCTTCTCCACTACTTACACTTTAATTCCCTCTATTCCCTTGACTTCTTTAATATTATATCATTGATTCTTCCTTTTTTGTAGCTTCTCTTTTGTCTAAATACTGACTTTTTCTCATTCTATCTTATGTAAGTAAATCTTCTAAGGTTCTATCTCTAACAATCGTTCTATTGACAAGACCAAGTTGAATTCAAAAATCAGAAAGGAGATAATGTTATCTATTTTGCTTTGTGCAGTATATCCTTAGTTTTGGTTCTTTCTTACCTGTCTCCCTTCCACTTTCTTTTTTTTTTTTTAATAGTACCCAATTTCTGTTTTATTATAAAGTTACAGTAATCAAAACAGTGTGGTATTGGCATCGAGATAGATCAGCAGATCAGTGGAGTAGGGAAGAGGATCTAGTAATAGATTCACATAAATGTAGTCATCTGATATTTGACGACAGTGTGAAGGCAATTCAGTGGAGTAAGAGTAGTCCCCACAACAAATGGTGGAGTGAAAGGGTGCAGGAAAATTCACCCCAAAATATGACATTTTGCCTCAAGGTCTCTCTCAAACTGCTTTCTCTCCCTGTTAAAATTATCTATTGTAGGAAGGAAAGAAGAATGCAATCAGACTTGGCCCCACCATTTTACAAAATAATACCTGTCTCTCAGGTTCCTTCAACTTCCAAGATAACTACTTACAAGTCATTCTCTGTTTTTCCCATGCACTCATTCTTCCATGCATGCATTCTTCCTTGCCCCTCCTATAACTTGTTTTACTAGAATGCAACCCCCATTCTTCCATTCTTTCTGAAACCTGGAGATGGCTTTCAAGTTTCTTTCTGTGACCTGAGATAGTATTCAATTTTCTTTCTTTTTTTTTTTTTTTTTTTTTATTAATCTATATTTTTTACTATGGTTTTGTGGGGTACAGTTAAGGGTTAAGTGTACAATTATGTTTCATTCAGGCACCCTGTTGATAAGAGGTGTTTTCCCATCCCCAGACAGATATTTGCTACTGTTAATCCCATCCCCCCCCCATAGTTTCCCAGTACCGTCAGTCATTTTCTTATAGTATTACATTGGATGTTCAAGGTTCATTATATGAGTGAGAACATGTGATACTCAGATCTTTGTTTCTGTGAGAGGTCACTCAGTATTATAGACTCTAGTTCCATCCAGGTTGCTGTGAAATTCATGATCTTGTTCTTTTTTATGGCTGTGTAGTATTCCATCATGTATATGTACCACATTTTTTAAATCCAGTCCTCTTTTGATGGGCAGCATGGTTGTTTCCAGGTTCTTGCTATTGTGAACTTTGCTGCGATAAACATACATGTGCAGGTATCTTTCTTATAGAGTGATTTGAGTTCTTCAGGGTATATTCCCAGTAGGGGGATTGCGGGATCTTATGGAAGGTCAATTTTTAGAGCTTTTAGGAATCGCCACACTGCTTTCCACAGAGGTTGCACTAGTTTACACTCCCACCAACAGTGTAGAAGTGTTCCCTTTTCACCACACCCTCTCCAGCAGCTGTTATTTTTGAGTTGTTGATAATTGCCATTCTGACAGGAGTTAGGTGGTATCTCAGTGTGGTTTTGATTTGCATCTCCCTGATGATTAGTGAGGTTGAGCATTTCTTCATGTGTTTGTTGGCTGCTCGGATGTCTTCTTTTGTGAAGTGTCTGTTCATATCTTTTGCCCATTTTATAATGAGGTTATTTGTTTTCTTTTTTCTTCTTTTCAGTATGTTTCAGTTCCTTGTAGATCCAGGATGTTAAGCCTTTGTCTGACCTAGAGTTGGCAAATACTTTTTCCCAGTCTGTAGGCTGTCTCCCTGCTCTCTTGATGGTTTCTTTGACTTTGCAGAAGCTTGTCAGTTTAATAAGGTCCCACTTGTCTATCTTCTCTCTTATGACCTGTGGGTTTCGGGTTTTGTACAGGAATTGGATGCCAGTTCCGATTTCCATGAGGGG
>NW_007245906.1:595027-596028 GCF_000164805.1 Carlito syrichta
TATTTAATTACATTTATGGTTTTACGAATGTGAACCAGCCTTGCATCCCAAGAATGAAGCCTACTTGGTCATGGTGGATGATTTTTGAGATGTATTGCTGAATCCGGTTTGCTAGGATCTTGTTGAGAAAAAGATATTGGCCTGTAGTTCTCTTTCTTTGTTGGATCTTTACCTGGCTTGGGTATCAATGTGATGTTGGCTTCGTAAAATGATTTGGGGAGAGTTCCATCTTTTTCAATCACCTGGAATACCTTCAGTAGGATTGGTATCAGCTCCTCCTTGAATGTCTTGTAGAATTCTGCTGGAAAGCCATCTGGACCAGGGCTTTTTTTTGTAGGAAGTTTTCTTATTACGTAGTTGATTCCCTTGATTGTTATTGGTCTATTTAGGGTCTCAATTTCTTCTTGTTCCAACCTAGGTAGGTTGTGTGATATCAGAAAGTCCTCCATTTCCTTAAGGTTTTCAAGTTTGTTTCCATACAAGTGTACGTAGTAGTCTCTAATGATCTTTTATATTTCTTCAGGGTCAGATGTGACTTCATCTTTTGTGTTTCTGATTGTGCTTATTTGGTTTTTTTTCTCATTTTTTTCTTGGTCAGTCTAGCTAGGGGACCATCGATCTTGTTTATCCTTTCGAAGAACCAGCTTTTTGTTTCATTGATTTTTTGTGTAATCTTTTTGTCTTCTATGTCCTGGATTTGGGCTTTTATTTTGGTGATCTGGATTCTTCTGCTGAAATTAGGGTTTTTGTGGTCTTGCTTTTCCAGCTTCTTTAGGTGGCTTGTTAGGTTGTGAATTTCTGTTCCTTCCATTTTCTTCATATGTGTTTGTAGGGATATAAATTCCCCTCTTATTACAGCTTTCAGGGCATCCCAGAGATTTTGGTAAGATGTTTCTTCGTGTTCATTTGTTTCCAGGTATCTTTTGATCCCTGTTTTGATTTCGTCGTTGACCCAGGAGTTGTTTAGCATCATGCTGTTTAGTGTCCATGTCTTTGTGGGT
>NW_007245906.1:596873-597915 GCF_000164805.1 Carlito syrichta
GCTTTCTGTATCTTTTTTGATTTTTAATAGCTTGAAGGGTATTTTGTCTGAAATTAAGATCGCTACTCCTCCTTTCTTTTGTATTCCGTTCGTCTGAAAGTTTGTTTCCTATCCTCTTACTTTGAGTCTGTGGGTGTCCTTTCTAGTGAGGTGAGTCTCTTGAAGGCAATAGATTGTTGCCTGATGATATTTTATCTATTTTGCCATTCTGTGTCTTTTCAGTGGTGCATTTAGTCCGTTCACATTTAGGCTAATAATTGAAGTGCAAGAGTTGATCCCTGTCATAAGGTTCTTACAGAGTTGTTCCTGTTTCTTTGTTGTCTATCTTTGGGTTTTGGAGTTGGTTCATGTGTGTTTTTAATCTTTTGCCTGTACTCTTGTGAGGAATGCTGTTCTTTTTTCTTTTTCTTCTGTGTTCAGTACTTTCTTAAGTGTTTCTTGTAGAGGTGGTCTGGTGGCAGCGTAGGTTCTTAGGGATTGGATATCTGGAAAAGATTTCAATTCTCTCTCACTAATGAAGCTTAGTTTGGCTGGGTAGGTTATTCTTGGTTGAAATTGTTTCTCTTTTAGAACTTTGAAGATAGGGCTCCAGGCTCTCCTGGCCTGAAGGGTTTCTGTGGATGAATCTGCTGCTATTCTAATTGGTTTTCCCTGGTAGGTAGTCTGGCCTTTTTCTCTTGCTGCCTTTAGGATTTTTCCTTTTACAGCTACTTTGTTTAGGCGAATTATTATGTGTCTGGGAGTTGGTCTTCTCATTTGTTGTCTTGCAGGGGTTCTCTGAATCTCTTGTGTTTGAATTTTTTCATCCTTAATGAGATAAGGGAAGTTTTCTTGAATGATTTCATGAAATGTTTGTTCCAGTGTGACTTCTGTTTCTCTCTCTGCCTCAGGAAGCCCAATTACTCTTAGGTTTGGTCTCTTGAAAGTGATCATTCATCTCTTGCAGGTTTTTGTTCTGTCTTTTTTGAGCTTCTTTTTCTATGCTTTATGACAGTTTGGGGTTAGTTCTGGTGTTTAGGTCTTCGAGCTCTGAGATTTCTTT
>NW_007245906.1:597935-608649 GCF_000164805.1 Carlito syrichta
CCCTCCCTACTTTTTCTTTCCTTCCACGTCACTGTCTTCTTTAATTCTGTTATTCCGGGGTAAAGGGATTGGTTTTACTTCTGTTTGTTCAATCTCCTATTCTTTACGTATGCCCTCTTACTTTGTTGAATTCTGGAGTTGCACTGTAGGTTGGAGGTGGTCCTTTTTGCAGTTTTGAGATTTACTTAAGGGGAGAGCTGTGATTCAAAATCTGTCTGCAGGTCCTGGTTTTCGCTGACAGGTGTGTGGATAATATGGAACCCACTTCCCACTGCCCTGGAATCTGTCTGTGCAGTGGGGCTGTAGGTTTACTCCCTGAAATAAAATGTGGTTAGCAGAGGGGAGAGAATGGAGCAGATAGTGGGTTGAAGAGGGGAGTGGAGAGATAGAGGAGTAAGGGGGGAAACAAACGAGTGTGCCAACAAATAGAGAGAGAGGCCTATACTGAAACAGATAAAAACAATAGACCACAGCTACAGACGAACCAACTTTCATACAAAAAATAAAAATAAAACATATAGTGATGCTAACATACAAGCTAACCAACCACCTTGTTAGTGTGCTGTTCCTCTATACAAAGATATGGTTTACAGAGAGAAGAAAAGGAAAAGGAAAAAAGAAAAAAGGGAACAATACAGTAGGAATAGAATTAAGTCATTACACTAATAGAATCAATGAAGCACACTCTGAGACATTTCGTTTAAGTTCAGTGTCCTTTCAGGTCTGATTTCTAGTTTTCTTTTCAAGCTGGTAAATCAGTTTGCAGTTAGGGTCAGTTGCCCCTGATCTGCTGTGAAGGACAGTTCAGATTACCCTCCGTTCAGCACTTTGGTCTATGTCTTTATCAAGCTCGTTTCTCCCGTTTCGGTGTTGTTACCTTGAATCGCCAGCAGGTGGTGCTATCTCAGCTGCTCATCCCAGAGGGGGTGGGGCCGGACAGGAACAAGATGGCTGCCTGCCTCAGGGCAGGCAACAGGAGCCTTACAGCGGGCGGGCAGGACAGTCTCTGCAGCAGGAGAGGTGGCAGTGATCCCAGCAGATCTTCCCTGAAGGGGTTTGATGTGGATCGCCTCCGGCCGGGTGGTGTGACGTACTACGGCTGTCATGGAGGCTGCGGCAGCAGCAGCGGCAACGGCGGGGGGGGGGCCTGCGGCGGCGGCACCATTTGCACGGCAGTGACTCTCCAGTCCGTTGCGATGTCCCAGCGGTGGCAACGGCCGAGCTCCGTATGAAGAGCAGGCTGCGATATTGGGGTCCACAGCCCCCCAGGGCGAGAGTCAGAGACCCACTGAAGATCTCCTTTGCAGAGGGCTTCAGAGACCGGGTTGCCTGGTCGCCATCTTGCCGCTTCTCCCTCCCTTCCACTTTCAAGTATTAAAATGTCACATTGTATAGTAGTTATCAGCAAATAGGTAAAGCCACAGCACTATTAGCACTGGAAGGCTTTAATTATTCTTTTCCGTGTAGACATGGCAAGTGATGCCCATGCTCAAAATATCTTAGGATGATGATCATGATGATGATATTATTAAAATTTTGTTTTCTGGCCGGGCGCAGTGGCTCAAGCCTGTAATCCCAGCACTTTGGAAGACCGAGGCGAGAGGATTGCCTGAGCCCAGGGGTTCGAGATCAGCCTGGGCAACTTGGTGAGACCTTGTCTCTACAATATATATATTTTAAAAATTAGCCAGGCATGGTAGTGCATGCCTGTAGTTCCAGCTATTTGGAAGGCTGAGGCGGAAGGATCACCTGAGCCCAGCAGATCGATGCTGAGGTGGCCGTGAGTGTGCCACTGAACTCCAGCCTGGGCAGCAGAGTGAGACTCTAACTCAAAAAAAAAATATTTTTTGTTTTCCACTTGTATTGTAGAGCTTACACAGTAGTCTTACCTACATTATTTGAATTTGTTCCCTAAAGTAACACTGTGAGATAATCGAGTTCTGAATTCTCTAATTACATTACATTACATTTTATAGCTGATGTAAAAAAAATTCTGACTTTGACTCTGGAAGTAGTGCCTTTTCGGTTTAAACCATACTACTTTTTGTTCCCTATTCCATATAACTTACCTGGTATGTCTATAAATACTAGATTTTAGACTAAAGATTAGACAACATTTATCTTATTTAGAGGGAACTAAGGAAAAGATTTAAAAATCAAAACAGTAAATTGATTTACTTATTAGCAGATCAAGGAAGAGTTATAAATTTGGGGACTGAGACTTGATTACCAAAATTGGGGAAAGTATTTATTTGTGTACTTATTTATTTTACTTTTGAGGAAAATATTTGTACTAAGAAGTGTAAACATGTCTTATTTATAAGATCTGACTCTATACTGAATATATATTTAAACTGATAAAAGTATGAAAAGTTAAATTTTCAAGGATTTTAAAGGGTAAATAGTTAAACTTAATTTAAATGGGGGATTTCATCTCTCTAGTTAGAGAAGTCTTCATGTTACCATAGATCATGTCCATTCATTCATCATTCACTCTAATTGTCCTTTGTTCCTACCTAATGAAGTATGCTATGTGTTTGTTTTGCAGACCTAAAGCGGGAAGCCAGTATCTGTCATATGCTGAAGCATCCACACATTGTAGAGTTATTGGAGACATATAGCTCAGATGGAATGCTTTACATGGTTTTCGAATTGTGAGTATGCATTTTATTTCTTAAGGGGTAAAATTTTAAGCAATATTGGTTTTGGATAATGCTAACACTTTTCTCTTGAAATTTAACAATAGTTGTGAATTCATCTGTTTAGAAAGACCTAAAGTCATAAGAAAAAAAGATTATCTTGAGGTTTACAGTGGCAAAGGAAGCAAAAACTGGGCATATTCAGTTACCCTCACACTTTCAGCACACTTCAGAGAAGAGCCTCCAACAGGAAATAGAGTTCAGAAGGATAGGAGGAGGCCCCAAAATATAAAATTCTGACCATGTAGAAGTCTTAGTGAAGGATAAGAGTTGAGGCCTCCATGTAGCAAGTCTCTCTGGCAGCTATAAAAGTAATGACAGACTTCATTTCCCCTTTTGATACAATCACTGTATGCCTTATAAAGGCAATTCTATAGCTCATGCTTTATCTTGATTTCAATAAGCCACTTGATATGTTTATCCCAGAATTTTTGTCAATAAGATAGAGAAATGTGAGCTAAAGTTTGTACACCTGGGTTGTTCATACCTGGTTGGATGATTGTGTCCAAAGAGACTGTATAAAACTTTATAGAACAGCATCCTGCAGGACTTTGTCTTTGATCCTGTTGTGTTCAAAATTATAATCAGTGACTTGGATTGGGGGAAACAAAGGAAGGTATGCTTGCTAAGTATTCAAAAGATACCAAGGTTAGAGGGTGTGTTTGTTATCTACTGCTTCATAACAAAATACCCTAAAACTTAATAGCTCAAAAAACGCACATTTATTATCTTACATTCTGTACATCAGGAATGTGAGTTCAACTTTGCCAGGACCTCTGAATCTGTGTCTTTTACAAGGTGGTAATTAAGATGTTGGCCAGGGTTGAAGTCATCTTAAGGCCCCACTGGAGGATGAATCTGCTTCCAAGCTCACTCATGTGGTTGTTGACAGCCTTCAGTTCCTCACAGGCTATTGAACTAAGGGTCTCAGTTCCTTATGAACTGTTGGCCTCCCTTGGTTCCTTGTCAGGTAGCCCTCTCCAAAGAGCAGCTTACAACATGACAGCTGGCTTCATCAGAGCAACCAAGCAAGAGGGCAAAAAAGACCGTGAGTAAGACAGAAGTCACTGTCCTGTAACCTAATCTCAAAACTTACATGTCATCACTTCTGCCATATTCTGTTAGTTAGAAACAAGTCACTTGATCAAGTCCACACATGAGGGGAAGAGATTACACTAGGGCCTGAATACCAGGAGGTGAGGATCACTGGGAAGCATTTCACAAGCTTCCCCCCACAGAGGGCTAGCTAACACATTGGCTATCTGCTTCAAAATTCAAAAATATGTTTACAAGTTGGAGAAGGGAGCTGAAACATAGAAAGTGAAATTTAAGGCCAATTAATATACACTCCTTAATTCAGAGATATAGGTGCAAGATCAGTGTGACTTTAGTTGAGACTACTTACGTGAAAAAAATATAAACATTTTAGTTAGTTGTTTACCGCTTAAAAAGCCTTGAATGGAATATTAGGCTATATTAATTAGAAGTGTATCATTTTCAGAACAAAACCACACTCCCACTGTTCTCTCTGGAGTGTTTCTAGTAAGCAGGATACGGGAATGTCTGCAGAAGGGGATAACTAGAATGGAAATGAGCCTGGAAATTCTGTCATAGAGTCATGTCCTTCAAAATCTTTGCTGGCAGGTCACTAAAATAATTTTGAAAAACTTATGTACTTAGAGAGGTCCTCTAATATCCCTTCCAATTTTAAGATATTATAACTCATGTGTTTTAGATTGATATAGAAAAACTTTTATTTTGAGAATGTAATTCTCAGTGTCTTGGATATTCTTTTGAACATATTTTTTTCACAACTGTAGAGCTGCATATTTATCTCATTCAATATATGAAAAATGTCTGCTATGTGACCTACATGGCAATGCCAGTCCTCATTGTCCAATCACTCAGCCAGATCATGCTCATTTTCTGTCAGAAAAAAAAAAAATCTGACTTCGTTTTTTAAATAAAATTGAAGTGTTAGCCTGGCTCGGTGGCCCAGCCTGTAATCCCGTGCCTTTGGGAGGCTAAGGTGAGTGGATTGCTGAGCCCGTGGGTTCAAGACCCGCCTGGGCAACTTGGCGAGACCTCATCTCTACAATAAATTTTAAAAGTAGCCAGGCGTGGTAGCGCATGCCTGTAGTTCCAGCTACTCGGAAGGCTGAGGCAGAAGGATTGCTGGAGCCCAGCAGGTCGAGGCTGCACTCTAGCTGGGCGACAGAGTGAGACTCCAACTCAAAAAAAAAAATCAAAAAATTAAAGTGTTGATGGACATCCCTGTGACATTCATCTTACTATTAATTTCAAATTATAAAATAGATCAGGCTTTCCCATGAATATGTTGCCTGGATGAAGTAAGGTGGCACCTCCCTTTTTTTTTTCTCAAGGATCTCTCCTTTCCTCAGAAGTTGTGCATTCCCGAATTATCTGGTTGAAGCTAGACAGGCTTTTGGGATGGAGAAGCAGTTTGTCTTTTAAGATGGGTGATTGCAGATGTGGGGATGTGAAAGGAAAACCAGCAGACTGCACATTTGTTTTCAGATAGACCAAATGATGACAAAGATAGAGTAATTGATAGCCTTAAAAATATACTAGTTCATGTGTCCTCTAGAAGGACTTTGGGTACTTCCAGAGATACCCAAATCCCAGGATGAAGACCACAGGCATGGAAGAGCTCTTGAAAAAACTGGGGGGCAATCCCCTCGGGTCCCCTCCTGCTCTGGGAGCTTTTCTGTCCTCTCAGTAAATCCTACTTTCTTTAAAAAAAAAAAAAAACTGGGAAGCTTTGGTCACTCGTGAATATATTTTATTATTCTGCTACAAGAGTCCCCAAAGCCCACAGATAGAACATAATCAATGTTTTCAGTTATTTGAAAAGTCATCATGTATAAGAAGATTATATGCTTATTCAGTGTAGCATCACAGGCTGTAACTAGCATCAACAAATGGCAGATTTCACCTCTAAGGAAGACCTTTAATGATTAGAATTACTCCATGAACGAATCAGGCTGTCTCACAGACTGTGCACTTCCTCACTAGAAATGCTGGGGCTGGATCCATCCAAGGAAGCTAAAGATAAGATTTTAATTTTAGAAGAGTGAGGTCCTCTAATGTCCCTTCTAATCTTAAGATATTATAATTCTTTAAAATTACTTTTCTGGCTTAATTTTATTCTTTATTTAAGAAATCTGTTTCTGTTCATATGTTTATTCTCTGAGAAAACCAAAAAAACAGATTTTATTATATATTATAAGTTGAGTGTAGAAATAAAAATTTTAAAATTCATCTAAATTTTAGCATGTATTCTATTTGTATCAAAGGGGCCTAAGTGACAGTGGAGAGAAGAGGATCTTTGGTATCATAAAACCGGAGTCAGCATCCTGACTCTGTCACCTTTACTAATTATGTGACTTTGGCCAAGTCTTGTAACATCTCTGAGCCTCAGTTTTCTTACCTTCAAAATCTTCATAAAGGTTCAGGGAACTAGATGAGAAACTGCATGTGAATTCCCTTTGTAAATGGTGAAGTGCTTTTTAACTATAAAGTATTATTTCCAGTGACTTTAACAGGCTAGTTTTAGTTCCTCGGTGTCGAAGCCGTCTGGGATGGGGGGGCCAAAAACGTGGAATTATGTTTTGGAGGGCAGGCCCCTTGTAGTACACTTGGAGTTTTTTCCTCTGGATCAAATAGTCAATCAATGTTTTTATCTGAAAGTGTTGAGAAAGTTGCATCACAATTTGCAGAAGAAACATCTCGAACTGTGGCTGGTTCTTTCACCATGACAACGCACCTGCCCATACTGTGCTGAGTGTTCAGCAGTTTTTCAGCAAAAATAGCATGACCCCCATGCCCCACCCTCCCTATTCCCCCGATCTCACCCTGAGCGACTTCTTTTTTGTTCCCTGAAAGACATCCTTAAGGGAAATGTTTTGCCAGTGTGGAAGAGGTGAAACAAAAAACAGCAAAAACACTAAAAGGCATCAAAATTGATGAGTTCAAAAACTGTTTTTGAGCAGTGGAAAAAGCATCTCAGTAGGTGTATTGCATCAAACAGAGTACTTTGAAGATGACTGAAGTTTAAACATGTAAAAATAAATATACAATTTTTAATAAATAAATTCCAGGTTTGGGGGCCCCTCCTTGTATATGGGATTTTATGTAGCTAATTTGATATGATTCAGTTGTGATTGAAATAACTCACTGATGGCTGTATGTTGAAATGAGACCTCGTTAAAGTTGGATATGTACCAGTGACCTAATCTCAATGTTAACCCAGATCACTAGTACTTGGCTTTCTGTTTTCATTTTTTTAACATTTAATTGTAGAGAATTTCAAAAGAGAGAATAGTCAATAGTTACTTTGCCATTTCTGTTCTATTATTTCCTGTTGTCTTCCCCACTCCCATATATTTCTAAAGCAATATCATTTCACCTATAAATACTCCTATTATATTTCTTACAAAGACTTTTTTTAAATGGTCATATACTATCATATCTAACAAAATCAACAATAACTTCTCAATATCATGTCATGTTCAGGTGATATTCAGTTTTTCCTGATTGAGCATGAATTTTAAATGACAGATTTCTAAATTTGGAGTTTTTTTGTTTATTTTGTTTTGTTTTTAATCGGAATCTCACTCTGTTGCCCAGGCTGGAGTGCAGTGGCATGCTTACAGCCACTGCAACCTTGACCTGCTGGGCTCAGGTGATCCTTCCGCCTCAGCCTTCCAGGTAGCTGGACAGGTGTGCCCCACCACGCCTGGCTAATTTTTTTATTTATTGTAGAGATGAGGTCTCACCGTGTTGCCCAAGCTGGTCTCAAACCTGCGGGCTCAGGCATTCCTCTCACCTCCTCCTTTCTTAGTGCTAAGATTACAGGTGTGAGCCACCACGCCCAGTTTAGAATTGTTTTATTAGCTCTAGGGATCTGGAAGTATATCATAAATTCACAGTTAAAATAGTTATTTCTCAGAAGGGCCAGAAATAGATATATAAATTGTTATTTTGTATCAATGTTTTATAAATTCACCTCAGCACTTGACCTTGCCCAGTTCTTTGCATCCTTCTTGATCTCCTGGGTTTCAAACCAACCAACCAACCAACCAACCAACCAAAACATTGATTACTGTAAGATTTAAGGCCCTGTGGATCAAAGAACAAAGCCAATATGTTTGTGTGTGGTTCCACCTACTGGCTAGGTCAGAGATTGCGTCAATAGCTGCACTGTAGACTGAGCTAATCCAGATTTAGTTCCCTGTTTCTGGCAATAGAATACCCCTTGGTATTCAGGGACTCATTGCTCCAGGTTATGGGTTCCTCGGATCCTTTTTAAAGTTTTCTAATGTGACACCAATACAGAGTAGACAAGGAAAGAGAAAATAAAATAAAGTCAGTTAACTTGTTGTTTGTTGACTGTTATTATTTTGGTGGAGAAAAGGCTAGACAAAACAGTGTATTTGGATTATCAGGGAGTTTCTTAATGTGGTGTCCCTATCTGTCTTTGCCACAGACTATAACCAGCACTTCTTTTTTCTTTCTAAACTGAAGTCATAAAGTTATATGGCCCAACAATGTTGCTTATCATGTCAGAACATCCTTAGAACTAATTGATATCCACTTAATTATAAATTGTTTATAAGTTTAAAGTGTACTTAAATACAGACTCACAGAACCTGAATTTTAGAGCTGAGAAAGATTAGAGCAGTAAATTTCAAAATTTAGATTAGGAAATCCTGTGTAGAACATATTAAACAAGTGTGTACGTAGACTCTACCCCTAGACATTCACTTCCAACAGATGTAGGTTCTGATGGAGCAGTTCAAGAGATGTTGACCTTTAATGTAGGGACAGTATAACCTAGAGACTACCTTGTCATTTTCCCAACACACAGTAGTTTTTTTAGACATCTGCATATGTTTGCACATCTGTTGCTTTAGGATTACACTTAAATTAGAACCTGTCTGCAGCAATTTGCTGAAATACATTAAAATACAGGTTTAGCTGTTGGGGGGGTGAATTGGCAGTTGAGGGAAACTGCTAGGGGAGGGAGGGGCATACTTCATTAACAGGGGTACCTGCATGATCAATGTTTGTATACCTAACCCTGAATTGTACCCCACATCTTTACAATAAAAATTTTTTAAAAAAAAATACAGATTTAGTTTTGAAGATAGGTCTGAGCTGTGTTACCTCCCAAAATTAAATATTTATTTCTAAGTAACACATTTGTGCTTGTCTTTAGTAGTGTTTAGTAGTTGAGTTAAGCTGTAAATCCTAAATTGGGTGGCCAAGGAATTTTAATTATCTTATTATAGAATGATTACATATACCATGGGGAGACTTTTACAGTAATTAAATATGGATTTAAAACACATCTGATATTAAAACAATAGTTCGTGTCTTTTGAAATAATATTAGCAGTTTGTTTTTGAAGCTCACAAAAGGAGATAAACTGCAACTCTTTTATTTATTTTTTAATTTTATTTCATTATTTTTGGTCTGGTATTTATGCCTGGAGAAGAGAGTGTTTGTGAAATTCATTTATACTGATAGAGTAGAACTGATTACTACTTACCAGCAAACTTGCCACTTAAGGGAAAATATATTTGTCTCATATCAAGCAATGAGAATTTGGAGTGTAGTATTTTAATTTATTTGGAGCTCTGCACATATTTTTATAGCTAATCTGTTCTATTTTGATTTTTTCTTTTTATGTGTGATGATATAAATTGCTATTCATTCCGCACACATTTAACATTTATCTTGACTCACTGTATCAAAATGTTTAGTTGATTTTAGTTTTAAGAACTATCTGTCAGAGGTCCCCAAGACTACACCCAGATTTGATGATTCACTAAGAAAACTCAAAGGGCTCAGCATATAGTCATATTCACAGCTATGATTTATTACAGTTAAAGGGTATAAAGCAAAATCAGCAAAAGGAAAAGGTACTTGGTTCAAAGTCCAAGAGGAACCTGGCACAAGCTTCCAAGGATCCTCTCCCAGCAATGAGTTATGACAGCGCGTGTGAAATACTGCCAACCAGGGAAACTCATTAGAGACTCAGTGCCCTGGGTTTGTTTTAAGGACTGGTCACATAGGTACCCTCTACCTGGCACTTACCAAATTCCAGACTCCCAGAAAGAAAGCAAGTGTTCAGCATGAATAACATTATTTGCACAGTTTAGACAAAGAGTGCCACTCTTTTCAGTTAGGAATGTAGGAACCTTCCTAAGATCCAAGTTCTCAGATGCCTTTCAAGGGCCAACCTTAGAAGCAGGACTTTCAAACCTTTCACAAGATTAATAGTTTAGGCCTGCTATGTTATCTCTTCTGTGCAAACTAAAATAGAGATAAATAAAAAGAAGAGTTGTGGGTTGATAAACTCCTGGATCTGCAAACAAAATATAATTGCCTATAAAGATAATTACAAGATTTGGGTATTGGGGTTTGAGTTTTTTTTAACTTTTTTTTAAAGATGTGGGGTACAATTCAGGGTTAGGTATATAAACGATTATGCAGGTACCCTTGTTGATGAGGTGTGCCCCTCCCTCCCCTAACAGTTTTCCTCAATTGCCAATCCCACCCCCCTACCCTAGCAATTTCCCTCAATTACCAACTCCACCCCCACTCCCCTGGCAGTTTCCCACCACTGCCAATCCCTTTCTTATAGTATTATGATAATTGTTCAAGTTCCGCTTATGAGTGAGAACATATGGTACTCTGTTCTTTGTTTCTGTGACAGATCACTGAGTATGATCGACTCTAAATCCATCCAAGTTGCTGCAAAGTCCATATGTTTGTCCTTCTTTATGACTACATAATATTCCATTGTGTGTATGTACCACATTTTTTATCCAGTCCAGCTTCAATGGGTTTTTTAACTTTTAATTATAACTATGGTATTATTTTGACATCTTTTTTTTTTAATTAAGTGGCCAGATTTTTGTATATAACAAATTCTGGGTTAAGATGTTACAGTATAGAATAGATTTTTTTTTTTTTTTTTTTTTTTT
>NW_007245906.1:608669-617017 GCF_000164805.1 Carlito syrichta
ACAGGCGCGCGCTACCACGCCCAGCTAATTTTTTTATTTATTGGAGAAATGAGGTCTCGCCAAGTTGCCCAGGCGGCTCTCGGGCCCACGGGCTCAGGCAATCCACTCACCTCAGCCTCCCAAAGGCACGGGATTACAGGCTGAGCCACCGAGCCCGGTTTAGAATAGATTTTTAAGCTTTGAATACTACATTAGAAAATTAAAACTATTTTTCTGATGTTACTGTCTTAGAAATACAATTACAGTTATCATTCCAGTAATGTTTTTGTCTTTTAAAACCTTTGAGCCACTAAAGCAATTTGAATAAATATGTATACATTGAAATATAAAGGAAATGCAATTAATTTTGCTTTTTTTAAAAGAAGTATAGTCTGTTCATTGAAAATAAAATTTCCACAGAGGCTGTACTAGTTTACACTCCCACCAACAGTGTAAAAGTGTTCCCTTTTCGCCACATCCTCTCCAGCATCTGTTATTTTTTGAGTTATTGATGAAGGCCATTCTGACTGGAGTTAGGTGGTATCTCATTGTTTTAATTTGCATCTCCTTGATGACTAGTAAGGCTGAACATTTTTTCATGTGTCTGTTGGCTGCTCGTATGTCTTTTTTTGAGAAGTGTCTATTCATGTCTTTTGCCCACTTTGTATTGGGGCTGTTTGTTTTTTTCTTTTCAGCACATTTGAGTTCTTTGTAGATCCTTGATGTTAGGCCTTTGTCAGACATGGAGTTGGCAAATATTTTTCCCAGTCTGTGGACTGTCTTCCTGCTCTCTTGATGGTTTCTTTGGCTTTGCAGAAGCTTGTCAGTTTGATGAGGTCCCCTTTGTCTATCTTATCTCTTATGGCATGGGCACTTCGGGTTTTGATCAAGAATTGGTTGCCAGTTCCAACTTCCATAAGAGTGTCTCCTGCATTTTCTAAGGTTCTTACAATTTAAGGTTTTACATTTAGGTCTCTGATCCATTTAGAGTTCATTTTTGTGTATGGGGAAGGTAGGGGTCCTGTTTCAATCTTCTGCATGTGGTCAGCCAGTTTTCCCAGCACCATTTACTGAATAGATTCTCCTCTCCCCAGTAGTGGGTGGTAGAGGCTCTGTGGAAATCAGTGTGGCGATTCCTAAAAGTTCTAAAAATCGACCTTCCATTTGATCCCACAATCCCCCTACTGGGAATATACCCAGAAGAACTCAAATCATTCTATAAAAAAGATTCCTGCACACATATGGTTATAGCATTGTTCACAATAGCAAGAACATGGAACCAACCATGCTGCCCATCAAAAGAGGACTGGATTTTAAAAATATGGTAAATGTGGTACATATACACAGTGAATATTATGCAGCCATAAAGAAGAACAAAATCATGAACTTCGCAGCAACCTGGATGGAATTAGAGTTTATAATACTGAGTGATCTCTCACAGAAACAAAGAGCTGGGTATCACATGTTCTCACTCATAAGTGGACCTTGAACAAGTACCATAATACTATAAGAAAAAGATTGACAGTAGCGAGAAACTGTGGGAGGGGGAGGTGGGATTGACAGTAGTCAAACATCTGCCTGGGGAAGAGGGGGCACACCTCATCAACAAAGGTACTTGCACAATGAATATTTGTATACCTAACCCTGAATTGTACCCCACAATTTTAAAATTAAAATTAAAAAAGAAAAAGTGAGACAAATATAAAAATTTTGTAAAAGAAAAAATTATAAGTAGTTCCTAGTGTAAACAACCTTTACAATATGCATAACTTGTACAAATTTAGAAATTATGGAAAATTATAGTGACAAAAATAATGCCATTCACAAAAGTTAATCAGTAAACATTTTGTAACATTTCCTTCTATTTGTACTCATTATCACAGTTACATTAATTGAGATCATTTTATATATGCAATTTTGATTCTGTTAGCTTGATGATTTTAAGCATTTTGCTGTGCCATTGAATATTTTTGGATACAGTATTTCAATGACTGCTTTAAGATGCTCAAATGTGTGCATATGCCATATTTAATAATTTTCCTACAGTTGAACATTTATATTGTGTTTTGTTTTTCCCTATTGGAAATAATGTTATGATTAATATTCTTGTACATAATTGCTTGTTCACACCCCTTGATTACTTTGTTTCCTCAGAATAAATTTCTAGAAGTAGAATTACTGGGTAAAAGAGTATATAAATACACACAGATATATCACACAAATTTGACCTTTTTAATACAATGCATCACATTTTGAAAAATGCGTACATATAATTATACAACTTAAGGAATTATTATAAAGGGAACAACAATAAAACTGCAACCCAGGTCAAGAAATAAAAAATCTGCTGGTGCCTCAATAGCCCCTGAATTACTACTTCTGATCATAGCCCCCTTCCTTTCTCAGAAATAAGTTTAATCTGAACTTCACTTCTGTGCTTTTATATCTATACCATCCAAATAGGCATTCCCAAATAATAAAATTCAGTGTTGTCTGTGTTTTAAAATCTTTATTTAAATGGAATACTACAGTATATACTCTTCTTTTTTTTTGGTCTCTAAGATTCATCCAGGTTGCTTCATACAGCTATTCCTTTATTTCATCGCTAGAGAGTATTGCAATGAACAAACCTTCAGTATTTATTCATTTTCGTATTAATGGATATGTGGGTGATTTCCAGATTTGACTATTGTGAACAGTGCTATTGTAAACAGTCTTGTAATGTATCTTTGTGCACCTAAGTACTCATCCATATAGGGTATAGACCTAGGAGTCGAATCAATAGGTTTTAGAATATGTACAGCTTACATTTTCCTAGGGAATACCAAGCTATTATTTTTTAGATTGGAAAATATAGTTTATTTAGAAAGTAAATTAGAGAGAGAGTGAGAGAGGAGATTCACCTCCCCAAGGTAGGGGAGGGGGCCAAAGCTAAGAAAACATGGTGGCCATAGCTGAAAGAACACATGGCCTGGCCAGTGCTTAACAAAACAATGGCCTATTTTCTAAAGTGGCTAATGTTTAAACTGACCCTCCACCAAAAGTGTACCTCTAAGGTCATTTAAGTACTGGTTTTCCTGGGACTTCCCCCATTTAAGCCTGTTAGTCCTTATTAACAGAGCCTTCCTTTTATTCTCATGATTAAGTATTATCTGTGCTACATATTCTTCCTAGTACTTCGCATTGTTAGAATTTTTAATTTTTGCCAGTTGTTATGTAGTAGAGTCTCATTGTGGTTTTTCCTGATTGTTCTTCCCTAATTGCCACTTATTGATCTGTCTCTTCATTCTTTTAATGGTATCTTATAATAAAAAGAAGTTTGTAATTTTAATGTAATCTAATTTATCAATCTTTTTTCTTATGGTTAATGTTTCTGTGTCTTAAGGAATATTTACCTACCCTGAGATCATGAAGATATTCTCCTATATTTTATCATTCATCTGGAATTTACTTAGGATACACTGTGAGGTAGCAGTCCAATTTCATTTCTTTCCATATGGATATTCAATAGTCCCGGCATAATTACTGAAAATACAACTCTGCCGTATCACTTTTGCCATAAATCAAGCGTCTCTCGTGTGCTTGTTTTCAGACTTACTTCTGGTCTGTTGACTGTTTGCCTGGCATTGTGCCAAGAGCGTGTTGTCTTATTTGTTATAGCTTTGTAAGTTCTGGTAACTCATAGAGCAGGTTCTACCACCTTGTTCTTCTTCTGGCATGTGTTGAAGGATATACTTGTCTCTGTATTTCTCATATACATTTTAGAATGAGATGGTCAGTTTTCACCCCAAAAAACCATTGGGATTTTTACTTGAATTACTACTAAATACTTATAGTAATTTGAGAATAATTGACATCTTGACTGTATTGACTCTTTCAATTCATGAGCAGAGTGTCTGTCTTCCCATTTGTTTAGCTCTTTGATTTCTTTCAATAAAGTTTCATACTTTTCTCTCTAGAGGTTTTATCTATGTTAGATTGATTCTTAGGTATTTGCTTTTAAGAGTATATCAGTTTTCTCTCATTTTCCTTTCTCTTTCCCTCTTTCCTTGTACTAACTTTATATACATTTTTACTCATCAAACTTGATTAATTCCAGTAACTAACCTGTGAAATCATTTGGATTTTCTGCATACATGATCATATCATCTTTGTATAATGAGGATTTGATTTGTTCCGTTCCAATTTTTTTACATTTTATTTATTTTCTTGTCTTTACTACTATTGATAAAACATCCAGGAAAATGGTGATAGCAGTTATCTTTGCTTATTTCTGATCTTAGAGTTTGCTAAGCATGAATGGATTGTGAAATTTATCAAAGGCTTTTTTCTGCATATACAGTCATGCACCACATAATGACATTTTTTGGGTCAACAGCAAACCACATATACACAGTTGTCCCATAAGATTATAATGGAGCTGAAAATTTTCTATTCCCTTGTGATGTCATAGTTATCATGTCATAGTACAACACATTACTAATGTATGTGTGGTGATGCTGCTATAAACAATCCTATTTCTCTGCCAGCTGTATAAAAGTATAGCACATACAATCAGGTACAGTACATAATACTTGATGATGATAACAGCTATATTACTGGTTTACATATTTACTTTTCATATCATGTTAAAATATACTCCTACTTATTTTTTTTTTAAGTTAACTGTTTAACAGCCTCAGACAGGTGCCTCAGGAGGTATTCTAAAAGAAGGCATTGTTATCATAGGAGATGACAACTCCATGCCTATTACTGCTCCTGAAGACTTTCCAGTGGGACAAGATGTGGAGGTGGGAAACAGTGATACTGATGATCCTGACCCTTGTAGGCTAGGCAAATGCGTGTTTGTGTCTTTGTTTTTAACAAAAAAGTTTAAAAAATAAAAATAAAACAATAAAAAATAGAAAAAAGCGTATAAAGTAAAATTATAAAGGGAGAAAATATTTGTGTATCACTGTGCAATGTGTTTGTGTTTTAAGTCAAGTGTTGTTACAAAAGAGTCAAAAGTTTCTTTAAAAATTTTAAGTTTATAAAATAAAAAAGTTATAGGAAACTAAGGTTAATTTATTATTGAAGAAAGAAAATATTTTTTATAACTGTAATATAGCCTAAGTATACAGTGTTTATAAAGGCTACAGAAATGTCATAGACCTTCACATTCACTCACACTCACAAACTCACACGGTGCTCCATTTATGGTAAATACCCTATACAGGTGTATCATTTTTTATCTTTTTTACCATATTTTTACTGTACCTTTTTATATTTAGATATGTTTAGGTACACAAATACTTACCATTGTGTCACAATTGCCTACAGTATTCAATATAAGTAACATGCTGTACAGATTTGTAGCCTAGGAGCAAAAGGCTAGACCGTACAGCCCAAGTGTGTAGTAAGCTATACTTTCTAGGTTTGTGTCAGTACATTCTATGAGGTTCGCACGATGATGAAATCACCTAACATAACATTTCTCAGAACATATCCCCGTCATTAGCGACACTTAACTATATTGAAATGATTATACTCAAAAAATAAAAATAAATCTAAAAAAAAAGAAATGATTATATGATACTGTCCTTAATCAACTAATACAATGAATTGCATTGATTCCTGGGTTAACCAAGCTTGGTCATGATTTATAATCTTATATATTGCTGGATTTGGTTTTGACTTTCTGTATCTATGATAATGGGAAGATTGTACTATACTTTTGTATACTTGTCTATATAAGGTTTTTATACCTAGATTACACTAACCTCATAAAATGTATTGGGGAAAGGTCTCTATTTTTTTGTTCTCTTTGTTTGATTGATAGAAGTCGTCTCTAAACTCATCCATTCCAGTCTTTCTTGTGAAAAGAGTTTTCTATCCTGTTTCAATTCCTTATTTATATGAATATTTAAGTTTTCTTTTCATTACTGTGTCACTTTTAGTAAACTGTACTTTGCTAGGAATTTGTGCATTTTATCTAAAGTTTAACAGTTAGCATAAAGTTGTTCATAATATCTCTGTGAGTTCTGTGGTTATGTCTTCTTTTTCATTCTTGATACTGGTCATTTTGCCTTTTCTTTTTCTTTTCTTGCCAGTTTTACTCTCTTAGTTTTGACAAATGTACTATAGTTACCTAAGATGATAACACTAGGGGAAGTTGGCTGAGGGGAATACAGGAACTCTCTGTACAGTCTTCCCTCAGTATATGCAGGGGATTGGTTCCAGGACCCCTGTGTGTACCAGAATTCACACATCTCAAGTCTCTCAGTCAGCCCTGTGGAACCTGCATATATGAAAAGTCGGTGCTCTATATAGGCAAGTTTCACATCCTACAAGTACTATATTTGTTGATTCACATTTGGTTGAAAAAATTCCACATATGAGTGGACCCACACAGTTCAAGCCCATGCTGTTCAAGAATCAATTTGAACTTTATGTAAAATATTTGCAACTTTTCTTCCTAACCAGAGAAGTGAAAGACCTTTACAATGAGAACTACAAAACACTGCTCAAATCCAAGAAGACACAAACAAATGGAAAAATATTCCATGCTCATGGATAAGAAGAATCAACATTGTTAAGATGTCCATCCTACCAAAGGCAATCTACAGATTCAACGCAATACCCCTTAAATTACCAACATCATTCTTCTCAGACCTGGAAATGACAATACAGAAATTTATATGGAAACATAAACAATCAGGAATAACCAAAACAATCCTTAGCAAAAGAAACAAAACAGGAGGTATCACACTTCCAGACTTCAAACTTTACTATAAGGCTACAGTAATCAAAACAGCCTGGTATTGGTACAAGAACAGGCATATATAGACCAATGGAACAGGATAGAGATTCCAGAAGCAAAGCCTCAATTTCTCAATCAACTCATCTTTGACAAAGCCTCCAACAACAACCACTAGGGGAGAGGAGAACCTTTTCAGTAAATGGTGCTGGGAAAGCTGGCTGATCAAATGCTGAAGATTGAAACAGGGCCCCTACCTATCACCATACACAAAAAATAACTCTAAATGGATCAAAGACCTAAACGTAAAACTTCAAACTATAAGAATCTTAGAAAATGCAGGAGACCATTATGGGAATTGGAACTAGCAACCAATAGAACCCTAAATGCCCATACCTTAAGAAATAAGATAGATAAGTGGGACCTCCTCAAACTAACAAGCTTCTGCAAAGCAAAAGAAACCATCAAGAGAGCAGGGAGACAGCCCACAGAATGGGAAAAAATATTTGCCAACCGTATATCTTACAAAGGCCTAACATCTAGGATCTACAAGGAGCTCAAACACGCTGAAAGGAAAAAAAGCAAACAGCCCCATTAAAAAGTGGGCAAAATAAATGAATAGACACTTCTCAAAAGAAGATATACGGGCAGCCAACAGACACATGAAGAAGTGCTCAGCCTCACTCATCATCAGAGAAATGCAAATCAAAACCACATTGAGATACCACCTAACCCCAGTAAGAATGACCATCATTAATAAAACAAACAACAACAGATGCTGGTGAGGATATGGAGAAAAAGGAATGCATCTACATTGCTGGTGGGAGTGCAAACTAGTGCAACCTCTTTGGAAGACAGTGTGGCGATTTCTGAAAGAACTAGAAATTGACCTTCCATATGACCCAGCAACTCCCCTGTTGGGAATATACCCAGAGGAACTCAAGTCATTCTACAAAAAGATAACTGCACAAACATGTTTGTTGCAGCTCCACTCACAATAGCAAAAATGTGGAACCAACCATGCTGCCCATCGAAGCTGGACTGGATAAAAAAAATGTGGTACATATACACGATGGAATATTGTGCAGCCATAAAGGACAAACATAGGGATTTCGCAGCAACTTATATGGACTTAGAGTCGATCATACTCAGTGATCTATCACAGAAACAAAGAACAGAGTACTATATGTTCTCATTCATAAGCGAACCTTGAATAATTATCATAATACTATGAGAAGGGGATTGCTGGTAGTGGGAAACTGCCAGGGGAGGGAGAGGCACACTTCATCAACAAGGGTACTTCATATTGAACATTTGTATACCTAGCTCTGAATTGTACTCCACATCTTTAAAATAAAATAAAATAAAAAATCTTTACAACTTTTATGTAAATCTAAAATTATTCTAAAATAGTTTTCTTTACTCAAAACCAAACAAACAAAAAATAAGCCAACACCAGGTCTGACAAAGGCTTAACATCTTGGATCTACAAGGAACTCAAACGTGTTGAAAAGAAAAAAACAAACAACCCCATTATAAAATGGGCAAAAGATATGAACAGACACTTCACAAAGGAAAACATCCAAGCAGCCAACAGACACATGAAGAAATCTGCTCAACCTCACTAATCATC
>NW_007245906.1:617564-618881 GCF_000164805.1 Carlito syrichta
ATCACATGTTCTCACTCATATAATGGACCTTTAACATCCAATGTAATACTATAAGAAAATGACTGACAGTAGTGGGAAACTATAGGGCGGGAGGGAGATAGGATTAACAGTAACAAATATCTGTCTGGGGACGGGGAAATACCTCTTATCAACAGGGTGCCTGAATGAAACGTATTTGTATACCTAACCCTTAACTGTACCCCACAACATCATAATAAAAAATATTGATTAAAAAAAAAGAAGAAGAAGAAGAAGATAACAACCCCCCCCAAAAAAAAGAAGTTTTCTGTTCTATTTTGTCTTGTAAACGTCAAATGCTGTTACAATAAATACCAGGAAGCAACCAAATAAATAAATAAAATAAAAATAAAAATAAACCATGAGGTTGTACCTTTATTTCTATTTTAAAGTAGCAATTAGCAGAATTTTTTTACATGACAGTTTTTAAATAATAAGGAATTATTCATTTTTAAGATGTAATTTGGGTTATGTTACAAAAATAGAATCCTTGCCTCTTGAAGATAAGTACTAAAATATATATGCATAACATGTTTTTGATGTCTGGAATTTGCCTCAAAATCAGGCCAGGGATGAGCAGTAGGTACTGTGTTGGAAATATTGATGAAACAAGATTGGCCAGTATGTTTTTAATTGTGGGAGCAGAGTAATGAATACATAAGACTTTATACTTTCTACTTTTGAAATTTTCCATAATATAAAGATTTTTTATGAGAGAGAAACTATAGGGTTCTTATTTAACTTTTAAAATTTTATATTTGTATACCTTTTCTCTGAAAATCTGGACTCCTTGCCACATTAACATACTTATTTGCTTTATCCTACTAGTTTAACTATATAATGAAAATAAGACTGTTGAATGCAGATTAGGATCTCTTTGCACTTCTTTTCATCCCTAGAGTATATCCCACAGGGATGCACAATCAAAACTCTGGATTTTAAAGAAACTTTAAATAATTTTTCTCTTTGTGGTTATGCCACAAGCTTGATGTAGATAAATCTAGGTTTGTTTGTTTCAGTTTGTTTTTTTAATTGATGTTTTTATTGGTATATTTGTAGGTTCACATGCAGCTATAAAAAATACTACAGAGAGATTTTTGTAGAGTTTGCCCAGTTTTTCCCATACCAACAATCTGCAAACCTAGTATAATATCTCAGCCAGGATATTGGCATTGATACAATTCACCGATCTTATTCAGATATCTGCAACAGTTTGTTTTTAATTTTCAGGATTGCCTTTTTTTCTTCTTGCTTGAGTTTTTAGATTATGAAAAGCATTTCTTTTTTTTTTTTTTTTTT
>NW_007245907.1:0-3694 GCF_000164805.1 Carlito syrichta
GCCTGTGGGCAGCCCCGAGGTCCGCTCCTTGCGGGCCCTTCCCGGCGGGCCTCGGGCGACCCTGCGGTCCTCCCGTGCCCCCTTTCCAGAGCAGGGCCTCGGGCATCCCCGCGGTCCTCCCTCGCAGGCCCCTCCCTGGTGGGCCTCGGGCATCCCCGCCGTGCTCCCTCGCAGGCCCCTTCCTGGTGGGCCTCCAGCTTCCCGCGCTCCTTCCCTCACAGGCCTTCCCGGCGGGCCTTCGCCACCCCGTGGTCCTCCTGTGCCCTCTTTGCTGAGCAGGGCCTCTGGCACCACTTCCCAGGCGGGCCCTTCCAGAGCCCCCGGGACGGGGTTCCTCACCAGTGCCCTCCCTGGACTCCACAGATGGGTCTTCCTGGCACTCCCCCAGCCCTTTCCCAGTGGGCCCCCCTCCAGGCCTAACCTTTGCCACCTGACACCAGGTGTCTGCGTCCCTGTCGCCCAGCCACGGACACGTGGCCCTGCACCCTTTTTGGGGCAGGCTCCTGGGCTGGCAAGGCCTCCCTGAACTGCGAACGGGTGAGAAGACCACCAAGGGGTGCTGAGCCCAGAGGCCGCAACTGCAAGGCCCGCCTGAGGCTGGAATCCAGCACCCCTGACTGACTTCATCCCACCCTGAAGGGTGGGAGTTGTGGGAGGGGCCATGCCCTGGGGCCTGTCAGGATGTGACAGCTGAGCTTGTGCTTATTGGCTAAGGTCTAAGGAGAGGAGGGGCCAGGGGCCCAGCCCGGGAGAGCAGGAGGACTGCTGGGGCCTCCCAGAGGGAGAGAAAAGGGCGCCGGCTGTCATTTGGAGACCGGTTTGACATTAATGTCGGGGGAGGTGAGGAAAAGGGGTGACTTGGGGTTCCAGGGTGCTGGTCAGAGCAACACGTGGTCCCTGGCGGAGATCTTTGGCTGGCTGGAGCTGACGTGGGGTTTGAAAGACATCCCTGTGGGACACTGTGGGGGGGAGGTGGGGGGAGGTGTGATACAGGGTCTGGACAGGTGGTGAGGGTGCTGTGGTTCTGAGGCCCCAGGGTTGGAGCTGGGACCCCACACACAGGATGCCAGTGAGGTAGGCTGGGATGCGTACCCAGTGGGGTCCCAAGGAGGGCACTGGCCTCAGCCTCAGCACCACCGGCTGCAGAGCAGACCAGGAGAGGACCCCACCCCCACCCCAGTCACGGGGCCAGGAACTGGAGGGCAGACAGACACATCTGGTATGTGAGAAGCTGGAATCCCCAGTGCCACCCTCCCTCCCAAAGGCCCTTCTTAAGGTGCTGACCTGCATCCAGCTCCTCATCCTTAAAGCCAGGTCAGATCTTCCACTGACACCTAGTACACTGACCCAAAAGGTGGGTCAGAAATCCCGGGAAGCATCAAACAGCAGTTAGGTACAGAGGGGCCGAAATCCTTGGGCCCTGTATGCCTACTTCTGCCTCCACCCCAGAAACAGGGCAGGCTTCAGTTGAAAACTTGGCCCTCACTGGGCTCGGTGGCTCAGCCTGTAATCCCGCACCTTTGGGAGGCTGAAGTGAGTGGACTGCTGAGCCCACGGGTTCGAGACCCACTTGTGCAGCAAGACCTCATCTCTACAATAAATCAAAAAATCAGCCAGGCGTGGTAGCACATGCCTGTAATTCCGGCTACTTGGAGGGCTGAGGCGGAAGGATCTCTGGAGCCCAGCAGGTCGAGGCTGCAGTGGCTGGGAGCGGCCACTGCACTCCAGTCTGGGCGACAGAGTGAGACTCCAACTCAAAAAAAAAAAAAAGAAATCTTGGCCCTCAGGAGGGGCCATGACAATGGCCTGCGTGTGCTCCCTGTCCCCTGTGGGGAGTAGAGGGTAGAACTAGCTGAAGGGGTCCTGTGTCCCAGGGGGGCCAGAAGTAAGGAAATCAAATCAGTGACATTCAGTAAAATTAGAGACAGCAGAGAGCACAACACCTCCAGCCAGTCCCCAGTCTGCTCTCCTGGCTCCAGACTAACTAGAAAGGTGAAGATACAATACCTGCCCTGCACTAGCTCAGAGGCAAGTCACAAGATCTCAGGTAAGTCAAAAAGAGAAAGAGAATGAAGAATTCACCCATTTGTAGCAGAGCAGGTAGATGTTCAGGACACAGTGGCTTGTGACCATATCCATGTGACTCAACAACATAAAAGTGGAGTCAGGGAGCAGGTGCCAGGCAGGTAAGAAACCCAGTATGAAGGACAACATGACTAAGAGACAGAAGATGGGAATTCAGTAATCAGGACTCAAATACTAGGGACAAACAGCAGGATGAGAGGAAGATTCAGGAGGCAAGGAAATGGTCACACCTTTGCTAGAATAAGTCACCAAGGGATAGAATAACTAGGGACAAACAGCAGGATGAGAGGAAGGTTCAGGAGGCAAGGAAACAAAGTCACACCTTTGCTAGAATAAGTCAGGAACAGCAAGGGACAGAATAGCACATCACTAAGAAAAGTCGTGAGACACTTCCAGGGCAAGACATGGTGTTTACAGCAGGGCTTTATTCCTTTAACTATTATTTGCTAAACACCTGCTTTAGACACACACCATCCTGGATGCTAGAGGGTCAGAAAACCAAGGCTTGGCCCTCGGGAAGCTGATGGAGAGAATAAACAGACAGTATACTGTGTAGTGGGTGTTACGCTTAGAGGACAAAGTGACCAGGGGAGAGGACAGAGAGATGGGGGAAGGAAGCAGAAGAGCCCAGAGGCCACTCCTGGCCACATCGCTGGTGGCCACTGTGGGGCCTATGAGAGTCTTGTCTTTGCCATTTGCGGGCTCTGAGTAGCCTGAACTGACCTTGTTCAAAAGGCTCCCTAAGGCTGGATGAGGGAGGAGGCCAGAGCCCAGCACATCAGAAGCATTCAAAGATAGGGTGCTGTCTGGCACAGTGGCTCACGCCTAATCTTAGCACTTTGGAAGGCTGAGGTGAGAGGATTCCTGAGCCCACGGGTTTGAGACCAGCCTGGGCAACTTGGCGAGACCTCATCTCTACAATAAATCAAAAAATTAGCCAAGCTTGGTGGCGCATGCCTGTGGTTCTAGCTACTTGGAAGGTTGAGGCAGAAGGATCGCCTGAGCCAAGCAAGTTGAGGCTGCAGTGGCCATGAACATGCCACTGCACTCCGGCCTGGGCGACAGAGTAAGACTCCAACTCAAAAAACAACAACAACAACAACAACAAAAAAAAAAAAAAACAACAAAGATAGGGTGCAAAGTCTCCCTGGGATAACAGGGCCTACAACTAAGACCCACAGCAGGTTTCCAAGAAACCCTACAGTGTGGTTCACAGAGACCCATCAAGGACTAATGAAGCCACTTTTCAGAAAAAGCATATCTCACACAAGGGGAAAAAGGCCCAGTCAGCTTCTGATTTCTCCAGTAGCCTTCAAAGCTTGAAGACTAAGTCCTTGGGGAAAGGAAGTCTAACTCAAGGATCCTATCCCCAGCCAAGTTCTCATGTAAGCATAAAGGCCTCAGGAAGACATGTAAACATACAGGAACCCAAGAAATAAAGTTCCTTAAAAATGTAAAAAAGAGGCCAGACGTGGTGACTCAGGCCTATAATCCCAGCACTTTGGGAGGCTGAGGCGAGAGGATTGCCTGACCTCAGGGGCTCAAGACCAGCCTGGACAACTTGGCAAGCCCTCATCTCTACAATAAATCAAAAAATTAGCCAGGCATG
>NW_007245907.1:4053-4608 GCF_000164805.1 Carlito syrichta
GAGGGGGGGGCGGGGCAGGGGGATGTGGATGATGGCAACCATCCAGGATGAAACTACAGGGAATGAACACTCGACACTCATGGACACAGGACATGCCAGGGCCAGGTCCGAGGCCAGGAGCCTGTGAACTGACTCGAGAACCTGCCAAAAACCAAATGGTGCCATTTCTTGATGTCTTTGTGATATCTAAGAAAAATCGCAGGTGAATTTTCACCCGGAGTGAAGAAGCATTCATCTGGTTTCAGCAATCATTTTGTCTTGGAATATTTTAAAATGCTTAAGTAGTAGGTCTGCACGTCTTTATTTCAATCTATCCTTTCGTCGCCTTGTAGGTATTTAGAAACATCTGGAACAATTCACGTCTGTGATGTCCATGACCAAACTGAGGGCAAGGTTTTGGTGAGCAAGTATTTTTGCAAAGCCACCAGTCATGTCCTTAAGGCTTGGCATTGTTGGTGGCACTTGGGTGCTGCAAACTACATCTCCCAGATGCCCCATTGGCCCCGCCTCACTCCCCACCCCGCCCTGCCCAGAGCCGCCTCTGCTTCTGTCCCC
>NW_007245907.1:4628-5191 GCF_000164805.1 Carlito syrichta
CCCCTTGCCGCCCTGCCCGCACTCTACTGTCCCTCGGCCCTGCACCTGCCCCATCGAACCACACCCTGCCCTGCTGGAGCTCTCCTGCCTGAGAGCTGTGGTGGGAGGCCTACCGGAGGCACAGTTTAGAAGTATGGTGGTCGCTGGGTGCGGTGGCTCATGCCTGTAATTCCAGCATTTTGGGAGACAAAAGTGAGAGGATTGCCTGAGTCCAGGGCTTCAAGCCCAGCCTGGGCAACTTGGCAAGACCTTGTCTCTACAACAAATCAAAAAATTAGTTGGAGCCGGGCTCGGTGGCTCAGCCTGTGATCCCAGCACTTTGGGAGGCTGAGGCCAGTGGATTGCCTGAGCCCGCGGGTTGGAGACCAGCCTGGGCAACTTGGTGAGAACTTGTCTCTACAATAAATAAAAAATTGTCCGGGTGTGGTAGCACACGCTTGTAGTTCTGGCTACTTGGAAGTCTGAGGCAGACAGATTGCTAGAGCCCAGCAGGTCGACACTGTGGTGGCCATGAGTATGCCACTGCACTCCAGCCTGGGTGGCAGAGTGAGACTCCAACCCAA
>NW_007245907.1:5211-6525 GCF_000164805.1 Carlito syrichta
CCAAAAAAAAAAAAAAATTAGCTAGGTGTGGTGGCATGTGCCTATAGTTCCAGCTACTTGTAAGGCTGAGGTGGAAGGATCGCCTGAGCTGTGAGTGTGTCATTGCCCTCCAGTCTGGGTGACAGAGTGAGACACTAATGCAAAAAAAATAAAAACAAAAACAAAAAAACAAGGCTGGGCTCAGTGGCTCAGCCTATAATCCAAGCACTTTGGGAGGCCAAGGCAAGTGGATTGCCTGAGCCCATCAGTTTGAGACCAGCCCGGGCAACTTGGTGAGACCTCATCTCTACAATAAATCAAAAAATTGGCTGGGCATGGCAGCGCACACCTGTAGTTCCGGCTACTTGGAAGGTTAAAGCAGAAGGATCACTGGAACCCAGCAGGTCGACACTGGGGTGGCCATGAGTGTACCACGGCCCTCCAGCCTGGACAACAGCATGAGACTCCAACTAAAAAAAAGAATAAAACAACAACAACAACAAAAAGTGTGGTGGTTGCAGCATGCTGCCCACCGGTAGCGGCAGGGGCACCTCCTAACCACACAGATGCCATGGGGTTTTGGGGGTTCCCACGCCTCACACTCAGGATCCTTCCCACTCCCATGCCTGCCTCCCTTGCTGCCCCTTCCTTCCAAAGCCTCAGAAGCTTCCTTTCTGCACCCAAGATGAGCCAGTCTGCTGAGTGCTGAGTGACCCCTCCTCTTCCCAGGCCTACTGTGGGGCTCCCCACCTTCTCAGACCCTCCTGTTCTCAGGCTTCCCAGCTGAGGCACTGCTGACAGTAGGGGCCAGTCACTCGTGGTTATGGGGCTGTCCTGTGCACGGGGTCCCTTGAACAGCACTTCAGCCTCTCACAGATACCAGCAGCACCCTGGAGAGAGCAGAATGCCCCCCCAAAGATGCATCTTGATCCCCAGACCTGTGAACAGGTTAGGTTCCCTAGCAAAGAGGAATGATTGTTGACCTTAAAATGGAGGTCAGGCCAGGCTCAGCAGCTTACTCCTGTCATCCCAGCACTTTGGGAGGCCGATATGGGAAGACTGTTTGAGGCAAGAGTTCAAGATCAGCCTAGGGAACAAAGTGAGACTCCTGTCTCTACCAAAAAAAAAAAAAGGTCCAGGTATGGTTGTACATGTCCGCAGTCCCAGCACTTTGGGAGGCTGAGGTGGGAGGATCGCTTAAGCCCAGGAAAATGGAGGCTGGAGTGAGCTATGATCGCACCACTGTATAGGAGCACCAACTTTCATAAAGCAGCTTCTAGGTAAACTTTAAAAAGATATTGACTCTAACACTATCATAGCTGGGGACTTAAATAC
>NW_007245907.1:7044-8645 GCF_000164805.1 Carlito syrichta
GAGACTCCCATTCAAAAAAAAAAAAAAAGAAAAGACAAATTCTGCCATGCACCTTCTCAGACCACAGTGGAATAAAAATAAATATCAACACCAACAAAGTTCTCCCAAAACCCACAAAGGCATGGATACTAAATAACATGATGCTAAGCAACTCCTAGGTTAATGTGGAAATCAAAACAGAGATTAAAACATATCTGGAAACAAATGAAAATGAAGAAACATCTTACTAAAACCTCTGGTATGCCATGAAATCAGTACTAAGCGGGGAATTCATATCTCTATGAACACACATGAAGAAATGGAAAGACCACAAGTTATTAGCCTAACAAATCACCTAAGGAAGCTGAAAAAGTAAAACCACCAAAACCCTAACTTCAGCAGAATAATCCAGATCACCAAATTAAAAGCCCAAATTCAGGACACAGAAGGCAAAAAGATAATACAAAAAAATCAACAAAACAAAAGCTGGTTTTTCAAAATGATAAACAAGATTGATGGACCCCTAGGTAAACTGACCAAGAAAAAGAGAAAAAGCCCAAATAAACACATTCAGAAATGTAAAAGATCGAGTCACAACTGACTTCTAGACATCACACAACCTCCCCAGGTTGAAACAAGAAGAAATTGAGACCCTAAATAGACTAATAACAATCTAGGAAACTGACTATAACATAAGAAAACTACTTACAAAAAAAAAAAAAGCTCTGGACCAGAATCTGTAAAACATACAAGGAGGAACTGATACCAATTCTATTGAAAGTATTCCAGGCAATTGAGAAAGGTAGAATGCTCCCCAAATCATTTTATGAAGCTAATATCACACTGATACCTAAACAAGGTAAAGATCCCACAAAGAGAACTACAGACCAATATCCTTGATGAACACAGATGCTAAAATTCTCAACAAGATTCTAGCAAACCAGATTCAATAACACATCTCAAAAATCACCCATCACGACCAAGTAGGCTTCATTCCTGGGATGCAGGGCTGGTTCAACATTTGTAAGCCTAATAAATGCAATTAAATACATCAACAGTTGTAAAAACAAAAACCACATGATTATATCATTAGATGCGGAAAAGGTCTTTGATAAAATCCAACACCCCTTCTTGATAAAAACCCTTGAACATCTAGACATATGTGGAACATACCTCAAAATAGTAAGAGTTATCTATGAGAAACCCACAGCCAGCTTACTGCTAAACAGACAGAAACTGGAACCATTTCCCCTGAAAACCGGGACAAGACAAAGATGCCCACTCTCACCTCTCCTTTTCAACATAGTTTTGAAAGTCCTAGCTAGAGCAATCAGACAAGAGAAAGAAATCAGGGGTATCGAAACAGGAAAAGAGGAAGAAGTCAAGTTACCCCTCTTTGTAGATGACATGATGCTATACCCAAAAGAAACGGTCAAAAACCTCCTGGCACTGATAAGAGACTTTGGCAAAGTCTCAGGGTATAAAATAAATGTGTAAAAGACGGTCGCATTTCTATACACCAACAATAAACAAATAGAAAGCTAAATGAAAAACACAATCCACCGGGCTCAGTGACTCAGCCTGTAATTCCGCGCCTTTGGGAGGCTGAGGTGAGTGGATTG
>NW_007245907.1:9833-14416 GCF_000164805.1 Carlito syrichta
GGATAGAGATTCCAGAAGCAAAACCTCAATTTCTCAACCAACTCATTTTCAACAAAGCCTTCACCACTAATCTTTGGGGAGAGGAGAACCTATTCAGTAAATGGTGCTGGGGAAACTGGCTGACCACTTGCAGAAGATTAAAACAAGACCCCTAACTATCACCATACACAAAAATCAACTCTAAATGGATCAAAGACCTAAACATAAAACCTCAAACTATAAGAACCTTAGAAAATGCAGGAGATGGCAACCTCTTCAAGTCCCCTCCCACTGTGGGAACTTTTCTGTCCTCTCAATAAATTCTGCTTTAAAAAAAGAAAAGAAATGAAATGAAAATGCAGGAGACACCCTTATGGAAATTGTAACTGGCAACCAATTCTTGATCAAAACCCTAAGTGCCCAAGCCATAAAAGATAAGATAGACAAGTGAGACCTCATCAAACTGACAAGCTTCGCAAAGCCAAAGAAACCATCAAGAGAGCAGGGAGACAGCCCACAGACTGGGAAAAAATATTTGCCATCTGTATGTCTGACAAAGGCCTAACATCTAGGATTACAAGGAACTCAAATGTGCCGAAAAGAAAAAAACAAACAGCCCCATTACAAAGTGAGCAAAAGATATGAATAGACACTTCTCAAAATTAAAACTACACTGAGCGGGGCTCAGTGGCTCAGCCTGTAAGCCTGCGCCTTTGGGAGGCTGAGGTGAGTGGATTGCCTGAGCCCGCAGGTTCGAGACCCACCTGGGCAACTTGGGGAAACCTCATCTCTACAATAAATCAAAAAAATCAGCCGGGCGTGGTAGTGCATGCCTGTAGTTCCAGCTACTTGGAAGGCTGAGGCGGAAGGATCGCCGGAGCCCAGCAGGTTGAGGCTGCGGTGGCCGGGAGCGGCTACTGCACTCCAGTCTGGGCAACAGAGTGAGACTCCAACTCAAAATAAAAAATAACAAATTTAAAAAATTAAAAAAATTAAAAACTACACTGAGATACCACCTAACTCCTGTCAGGATGGCCATCATCAATAACTCAAAAAACAACAGACGCTGGAGAGGATGCGGTGAAAAGGGAACACTTCTAAACTGTGGGTGGAAGTGTAAACTAGTACAGCCTCTGTGGAAAACAGTGTGGTGATCCCTATACTAAAAATTGACCTTTCATATGACCCTGCAATTCCCTTACCGGGCATATACCTGGAGGAACTCAAATCACTCTATGAAAAAGATACCTGCACACGTATGTTTATTGCATTGTTCACAATAGAAGAACTTGGAACCAACCGTGCTGCCCATCAAAAGAGGACTGAATTTAAAAAATGGTACATGTACATGATGGAATATCACACAGCCATAAAGGACAAAATCATGAATTTCACAGCAACCTGGATGGACTTAGAGTATATAATACTGAGTGATCTATCACAGAAACAGAGAACTGTGTATCACATGTTCTCACTCATAAGCGGACCTTGAACAATTCTCGTAATACTATGAGAAAAGGATTGGCAGTAGTGGGAAACTGCCGGGGGGGCACACCCCTCATCAACAAGGGTGCCTGCATAATGAACATTTGTATACCTAACCCTGAATTTTACCCCATCTATTCATTCATTTATTTATTTATTTTATTTTGTTTTATTTTATTTTGCATTGGAGTCTCACTCCGTCGCCCAGACTGGAGTGCAGTGGCCGCTCCCGGCCACCGCAGCCTCAACCTGCTGGGCTCCAGCGATCCTTCCGCCTCAGTCTTCCGAGTAGCTGGAACTACAGGCGCGCACTACCACGCCCGGCTGATTTTTTGATTTATTGTAGAGATGAGGTCTCACCAAGTTGCCCAGGTGGGTCTCGAACCCACGGGCTCAGGCAATCCACTCACCTCAGCCTCCCAAGGCGCGGGATTACAGGCTGAGCCACCGAGTCCGGCTTACCCCACCTATTTAAAATTAAAAAATTAAAAGCTAATAAAAATAAAAATAAACCACTAACCAGGGAAATTTTCCTGAATCATCTGGGTGGGCCTTGTGTAACCACAAGGGTTCTTTGAGGTGGAGAGGGAGGCAGAGAGGCTGTGGGGGAGCCAAGTAAAAAAGGGCCAGGGAAGTGCCACGCTGCCACTTGGAGGAGGAGCAACCAGCCAAGGAATGTGGCAAGGAACAGGGCTCTGCCAACACCTCTTCTCAGCCCAGTGAGACCCATCTGGGACTTCTTCAGACTTAGAGAGTGAAGTCCTGTTGTTTCAAAGTACTAAATTAGAGCCAGGCATGGTGGCTCACGCCTGGGGTCCTGGCTGTTGGGAGGCCAAGGCAGAAGGCTTGCTTGAGCTCAGGTGTTCAAGATCAGCCTAGGCAACATAGTGAGACCCAGCCTAAAATAAAAATGTAAGACTAAATTTGTGGTAGTTTGTCAAGGCAACCATGGGTTATCATGACAACCTGACCTGTCCCAGTCATGGTCCTGTCCTGGTCCTGCCTCTTCTGGAGAGGGCCCATGCTCAGTGCCTGGTCCCCACTGACCAGCAGGCCCTGTGCCACATTACCCACCAGGAGTCCCAGGCTGGGCCTCAGTCAGAGGAAGGCCCTAGATCTGCTTCTGCTGCCTCCACAAGGGAGATCCCTGCAGGGAGACCCCGTGGAGAGGAGAAGGCAGCACCCCACCAAGACCAGGTGAAGCAGGGGGGTAAGCCCAGATGAAACCCCTTCACAAGCGAGAGTAGTACACAGTCTTTCATTTATTTATTTATTTATTTGTGTTTTGAGTTGGAGTCTCACTCTGTCGCCTAGACTGGAGTGCAGTTGCATGCTTCTGGCCACCGCAGCCTCGACCTGCTGGGCTCTGGCCATCCTTCCGCCTCGGCCTTCCAAGTAGCCAGAATTACAGGTGTGTGCTACCAACCCCAGCTAATTTTTTTTATTTATTGTACAGACTAGGTCCCACCAAGTTGTCGGGGTGGGTCTCGAACCCAGAGCCTCAGGCAATCCACTCGCCTGAGCCTCCCAAAGTGCTGGAATTACAGGCTGAACCACCTTAAAGCCACTGAGCCACAGGGCTGCTCACAGCCACAGCATGCCTTCAGTCCCATTGCACACTGTGAATGCCTGGGGGAGGGGCAAGACACGCCTGTGTCTTCACCAGGGGCCTCTGAGGAGAGGAAAGGTCATGATGGGCCCCCAGGGCCCTGCCCAGACCGCCCCCCACCCCTAGGGACACCTCTCCCAGCCCCTGGAGGGTCTGTTCTCCATCACCCTAGAGTTTCTGAGACATGCAGAAGGTCCCTATGCTGGGCAAATGACATCTGGGGAACTATAGAGAGAAGGGGCCGCCCAGCTGTGTGATCTTAGAGGTTCCCTGGAGGAAGCAGGAACTTACACTGAGTCTCACAGTAAGGAGGGGAGGGAGGCAGGTGCGAGCACAGTACTGGTGTCAGGCAGCAGGCTGCTGGCAGCTTAGTTGGGCTGGCCTCTCAGCAGCAGCTGGGGAGGGAGCCAGATGGGACAGCACCGCCAGCATGTACTCCTGTGGGGGCCAGGTGGTGGCACAGTCCTACTAGCTCCGGCCCTCACTTGGAGCCCCACTCCTGCTTCCTCCGTCAGGTCAACCAGAGGCCCAGTCGGGCCCCTAGTGGAGTCCTTGGTGTTTCCCAACCAGCTGGGATTGGGAGCCCATGCATGCCTCCCCCTGCCTGCCCCCTACCCCAGGCCCTGTCCATCCTGGTCTCCCCAGCTCAGACCCTTTGCAGCCTCATGACCGGAGAGGCACCAGCCCCCTGCCTCCAGCCACTCCCAGCCAGTTCCTCACAGCCGCCAGACTCAGCCCTGCCGCCTTCTTGGTCCTGGTCCTCCACCAGCTTCACTGTCCAGAGGCCCTCCTCCAGAAAGCCCCCACTGTGTGTCCAGCACTAGATTCCTGGGCCCTGCCTGCAGCTTCCCAACACAGGAGTCTGGGTCATGTATACTCACTCACTTGGCCTTTGGAAGCAGGACCTCGTGTGAGACCCCCACCCTGCACATCCCTTGTCCTGACCCATCATCTCACAGCCTCCTGCAGGCAGGCACCCAGTTCCCAGTCGAGTGGCTGGGCCCAGGCCAGGAGAGGAGCTGAGTCACAGCCAGCGCCAGCAAGTGGGGCCTCCCAGAACAGCCTGAGGCTAAGGCCCCCAGGCAGCCTCCCACAGACCTTGGCCAGGTCCCCAAGGCCTCAGGAGGGGCAGGCTGCCTGTCCTGAGAGGTCCACCAGGCCCCTTTCCTCATCTGTGGGTGGGTCGGGATCCCTGGTAGGACACGCAGAGGGCGCAGAGGCCGCCTCCCCAGGACCCCCAAAGAAAGACGCTGGAAGACAGACACTGGGCTCAGCTGGATTATTAGGAAGGGGGCGACCTTGGAGTCCTGGCCTGGAAAGTTGCGCGTTGCCAGAGAGGTGCGCTCCGAGCCAGGAAGGCGCGGAAGGCGTTGGTGGACTCGGTGGATCTCTGCGGGTGGGGGATGAGCACGTCCCTGTCCACGTCCTCAGACACCAGATGGGCCACGATCTGCGCGATGTCCTGCGGGCGAGGGCGCGTCAGGAAGCCACGCGGGGAGGGGATGAGGTG
>NW_007245907.1:15036-20979 GCF_000164805.1 Carlito syrichta
TGAGGCTGGCCGGTGCGCACCCTCGGGCAGGCGCGGTCAGCCCGCCTGCTGGGCGCCTCCAGAAAGGCAGAACTCAAGGAACCTCCTCCTCCCCAAGGCTCTCTAAAGGGTCGTAGACCAGGGAAAACAATGCTCAAGAATTGCTAAGGACGAAGGAGCAGCGCCACGGGCCGGAGACCGGAAGGGGTAACCGCGGGACAGGCCAGAAGCAGGTGGGGTCCTCCAGGACGGCCTTCTCCCCCAGGGAGGAACTCTGCCCAGCCAAGAAGAAGCCCACCATCCCCTACCTCACCCACGGGTGGGGTGGGGGGCAGGGAGAAAGGAGAGAAGGGGGTGCCATGCTGAAAATAGAGGATTCATACAAACTCAAAGTGAAGTCCCCATCCCTCAAATATTAAACAGAATTACTGTGTGGTCCAGCAAGCCCACGTCTGAGTAGATACCCAGAACAGAAAGCAGGGGCATGGACAAACATGTGCACACCATGTCCAGAGTCCCGAACATTATTCACAACAGCTGAAACAGAGACACAACCCCGGTGTCTATAAGGGGTGAATGAACCAGCAAAATGTGGCCCTTCCATACAGTAAAACATGGTTCAGCCTCAAAAAATGGGGAATTTTTTGTTTGAGTCAGTCTCTGTCGCCCAGGCTGAAGTGCAGTGGTAAGCTGCTCTTGTCTCAGCCTCCGGAGTAGCTGGGACCACAGGCACACACTACCCTGCCTGGCTAATTTTTTAGATATATTGAAGAGATAAGTTCTCATCAAGTTGCCCAGGCTGGTCTCGAATTCTGGCTCAGGCAATCATTTCACCTCCACCTCCCAAAGTGGGATCACAGGCATGAGCTACCATGCCTAGCCAAGAAGGAGGGAAATCCTGACACGCGTACAACGTGGATGAACCTTGAGAACAGTATGTTGAGTGAAATAAACCAGCTGGAAAAGGGCCCGCACTGTACGATTCCACTTATATGAGATGCTATAGTAGCCAAATTCACAGAGATGCAAAGGGGAATGGTGGGTGCCAGGGGCTGGTGGGGGGAATGACGAGTTCCTGTTTTATGGGTACAGATTTACAAGATGAAAAAGTTCTGGATATCTGTTTCACAATAATGTGAATACACTTTTCATTACTGAACTGTATGCTGAAAAGTGGTTAAGACAGTACAAGAAGTCAGGCACGGTGGTTCATGCCTGTATTAAAATCAGCACTTTGAGAGGCTGAGGTGGGAGGATTGCTTGAACCCAGGAGTTCAAGACCACCTGGGCAACATAACAAGACCCTGTCTCTACCCAGCACCTGTAGTCCCAGCAACTCAGGAAGCTGAGACAGGAGGATCACTTGAGTCCAGAAGTTGGAGACTGTAGTGAGCTATGATTGCACCACTGCACTCAGCCTGGGCAACAGAGTGAGATCCTAGCTAAAAAAAAAAATAATAATAGTGAAAAAGAAAACAGTGGAAATTTGGACAAGAGAGACAGAGAGAAAAAACAAAGTAAAGAGACAGGGAGAGCCGGGCTCGGTGGCTCAGCCTGTAATCCCAGCACTCTGGGAGGCTGAGGTGAGTGGATTGCCTGAGCCCGCAGGTTCGAGACCCGCCTGGGCAACTTGGTGAGACCTCATCTCTACAATAAATCAAAAAATTAGCCGGGCGTGGTAGTGCGCGCCTGTAGTTCCAGCTACTTGGAAGGCTGAGGCGGAAGGATCGCCGGAGCCCAGCAGGTCGAGGCTGCAGTGGCTGGGAGCAGCCACTGCACTCTAGTCTGGGCAACAGAGTGAGACTCCAACTCAAAAAAAAAAAAAAAAAAAAAAAGAGACAGGGAGGCTGTGACCACCCACCAACCAAGGAGAAAGGCCCAGGTGGGGCCTTCCTTCACAGCCCTCACAAGGAACCAACTATGGACTAAATGTTTGCGTCGCCTCCAAAGTGATGGTGTTAGGAGGTAGGGCCTTTGGGAGGCTAGCAGGCCATGAAGGTAGAGCCCTCATGAATGGGATTAGTGCCCTTAAAAAAGGGACTGGAGCTAGGCGTTGTGGTATACAGCTGTCCTCCCAGCTACTAGAGAGGCTGAGGCAGGAGAATTGCCTTAGGTCAGGAGTTCAAGGCCAGCCTGGGCAACACAGTAAGACCACCGTCTGTAACAACAACAAAAAAGGGACTTGGAGACACCCCTCACTTTGTTATCAACCAGAAAGCAGGCCCTCTCCACCAAGCCTCTCAGGACCTTGGACTTTTAGCCTCCGAAACCATGAGAAGTATATTTCTGTTTACAAGCCACCAGTCTACAGTATGTACTTACAGCAGTCCAAACTGATGAAGACACGCCAAGTCTACCAACACTTTGACTTTAGACTTACAGCCTCTAGAACTGTCATTTCTGGTTTTTTGTTTTTTGGTTTTTTTGAGTTGGAGTCTCACTCTGTCACCCAGACTGGAGTGTAGTGGCTGCTCCCAGCCACTGCAGCCTCGACCTGTTGGGCTCCAGCGATCCTTCTGCCTCAGCCTTCTGAGTAGCTGGAACTATGGGCACGTGCTACCACACCCAGCTAATTTTTTATTTATTGTAGAGATGAGGTCTCACCAAGTTGCCCAGGTGGGTCTCAAACCCGTGGGGTCAGGCAATCCACTCACCTCAGCCTCCCAAAGCACTGGGATTACAGGCTGAGCCACCAAGCCTGGCTTCTGTTTTGTTTTTTAAGTGATGTCCCTAGACCCTCCTCCCACTCTGCACTAAGGACAGCAGGAGCCTGACTCATGCCAGTCGCCCACACCCACCTCTGGATGGGGAACTCCTTTCTCAGTAAAATGGTCCACGGGCGGTGGCCCACAGGTGCCGAGAGTTGAGGTGGCCCACACAGGCACCAGAACCTGCCCCATCATGGCACAGGAACCCGACGCAGAGGAAGCCTCGTGTGCACAGAGCCTAGGTGGCTGCCATGTCTGGGAAGCCTCTGCTGTGAAATATACAATCACAGACCACCAGACTGGGCACAGGAGCAAAAGCAGCAGAAACATGGCAACCCTCCTCAATGTCACCGCTGTTCCTAGAAGCAAGATGTGTCTGTGTCAGCGAAACAGCAAAAGAACAAGCGTGGCAAGCTCCGTCTTTTTTCAAGGGCCTTTGCCCATTCCTGCACATCAGCTCGGACAACTTTAGAGACTGAGCTAAAACGCAGAAGCAGCAACAGCGATCGTACCATTCTCAAAATGAGCTCTGAGACGAAAGGGGGAGCATGCAGACAACTCACTGTCTTGTGGAAGACTCTTAGGAACACATGACCCCACCAAGGACAAAGACCTCGAGCTCCTCAGACACTGGCCGCCAGTGCCCAGGTGCCTGCGCACGTTGGTGACCTCCCGACCCCAGCTCCTCCTGCTCCCCTGCCCTTGACATAAAAGAGCCTAAAGTCAGACTGACTCAGAAGAGTTCTTCAGGACACTAGTCCCAATATTTTGGTATGCTGGCTCTCCCGATGAAGTCACCCTCCTCGTTCCAACTGCTTGTCTCTGCACTGGCTGTTGTGTGGCGAGTTAGCCAGGAGAAGTTGTTCGTGGCCAGCTGGACCGTCCCTAGCAGCTGCCGAAGCCCTTTTACTCTGGGGATTCCCATGCCCATTTCCTGGCACTGGCTGCCTCTACATGGATCACTGGAGTGAGGAACCGACAAACCTTGAGGGTCTTGATTCAAAAGCGAGGTGAGCCACGCTGGTGTGCACTGTAAGGGGCTCCCTTCCCTGTACTTGGGCTCCTTCTTTGAACCATTCTGTTTTGCATTGGGGCACCCTGTTGGAGAGGGGGAACAGTTGGTGGCCTTTCACCCCATTTGTCTGGCTTGGTGGGCCCCAGGCTGTATGATTACACACATGGAAAGTTCCTGTGACTCGCTTTATTGCCACATTCACATTATTGCACATCTGGACCCAAACCTGCACTGCCTCTAAGGTTTGCCTGTAACGGTCTCAACGCAAGCCTAAACCATCAAAATCCCACTCATTCTTTTGTAGAAATCAACAAGCCAATTGTAAACTCTATACAGAAAAGCCAGGTGACTAGAACAGGCTATTCAGACAATTTTGAAACAGAACAGAGCTAGTGGATTCACATGACCCAATTTCAAGAGTTTCTACAAGCTACCGTTGTCAAGATGAGGGTTGCTGGTGTACTGGGACTCCAGCTGGCCCTATGTTCCGGCCTGTTTTAATGAACATTTTAAACTGATGGGCAAATTACACCAAGAAAATCTCAGAGCTCAAATGATTAACCTGTAACTATAGAGTTAAATAGAGTCTTCTAAAGCTATTTCTCTTTTCTTTTCTGCTTGCTTTGAATCGGCTGTTATTAAGTCACTAGTGTTGAGAAAAAACTCACTATGGTACCACTAATTCAAGGTTTCTTGGAGATTTTGTTTTTTTTATACAGTTCAGCCAGTTCTAGCTAACATGTAAACATTGGAAACTCACTTGAAACTGAAGAGGAAAAAAAAAGAGGTTTATTTTTTCTTTTTTTTTTTTTCTTTCTTTTTTTTTGAGTTGGAGTCTCACTCTGTCGCCCAGGCTAGAATGCAGTAGCACACTCACAGCCACCCCAGAGTCAACCTGCTGGGCTCCGGAGATCCTTCCGCCTCAACCTTCCAAGTAGCCGGAACTAAAGGCGCATGCTACCATGCCCCGCCAATTTTTTTTTTTTATTGTAGAGATGAGGTCTCACCAAGTTGTCCAGCCTGGTCTTGCCTGTGGGCTCAGGCAATCCACTCACCTCGGCCTCCCAAAGTACTGGGATTATAGGCTGAGCCACCAAGCTTGTTGATGTTTTTTAAATCAAATTGCCATGGAAACTGCTTTATCCAAAGTTTTGTCCCACAGCCTTCATTGGATTTCCTATTGGGGCAAATAAAGTTTAGTGTGGTGTGGACAGGTGTGCTTGTAAATCATCCATCATGAAATGGACAAATGCGCTGAATCTCCAAAAAACAAAACAAAACAAAAAAACTTCACTGAAGCCAGATGCAGCTTCTCTCAACAACACTAGCTGGTCCATGGATGCCAATGAGTTCCTAGAACACTTACCTAGCAGGGGAAGCCTGTACTACAAGGGGCCTGCCCCCCAAAAGATAATTCCAGATTCTTTTGGGTCCCCCATTGTATGTGTTTGCTTATTTACTTGTAGGTACATGTTATATGTTGTGGCTACAGATTACAAATTGGCTTATAAATAAAGGAGCACTCATACATTAAGCAAACAAACCCAAATGTTTTCAAGTTCACATGACTTAAGTAAATCTTTAATAAATGAACTGGTTTTAAGATTACTGGTAAATGCAGGGCACAGTGACTCACACCTGTAATTCCAGCACTTTGGGTGGCAGAGGTGAGAAGATTGCCTGAACTCAGGGGTTTGAGACCAGTCTGAGCAACATGGCAAGAACTCGTCTCTACAATAAATAAAAAAATTAGCCGGGCGTGGTGGCACATGCCTGTGGTTCCAGCCACTTGGAATGCTAAGGCTGAAGGATCGCCTGAGCCCAGCAGATCAGGTCTGTGGTGGCTGTGAGCAGCATGCCATTGCACTCCAGCCTGGGTGACAGAGTGAGACTATGACTCTAAATAAATAAATAAACAGATAAATAAATTTTTAAAATTACTAGTAAGATAAAAACAAATGTTTTCAGAACTGTCAGCATACATTTTAGTCTAGGGTTACTATTTTATATTTGCCTCTACTAGATATTTTATTTATTTATTTATTTTTTTGAGTTGGAGTCTCACTCTGTTGCCCAGACTACCACCGCAGCCTCAACCTGCTGGACTCCGGCAATCTTTCCACCTCAGCCTTCTGAGTAGCTGGAATTACAGGCGCGTGCTACCATGCCTGGCTAATTTTTTATTTATTGTAGAGATGAGGGCTCACCAAGTTGCCCAGGCGGGTCTCGAACCCGCGGCGC
>NW_007245907.1:21318-23979 GCF_000164805.1 Carlito syrichta
TGAAGGATCGCCGGAGCCCAGCAGGTCGAGGCTGCGGTGGCCGGGAGTGGCCACTGCACTCCAGTCTGGGCGACAGAGTGAGACTCCAACTCAAAAAAGAAAAAAAAAGAAAGTTGTAAGACCATAAACTATAAGACTATAAACCCAGCCCCAAACAGAATGATTTTTGTGTGATTTTTGGACAAAATAGACTAATATTCAATGAAAACAATTGAGGCAGGAGTAGTGGCTCATGCCTGTAATTATTCTGTTTTGCAATAAGAATGCAACTTTATGTCTTTCATATAATTTTTTTTTCTGATTAAAAACCACATCTTGGCCAGGCGTGATGGCTCAGACTGTAATGCAAGCAATTTGAGAGGCTGAGGCGAAAGGATTCCTTGAGCCTGGAGTTCGAGACCAGCCTGGGCAACTTGGTAAGATCTCATCTCTACAACAAATCACAAAAATCTAGCTGGGCGTGGTGGCATGTGTCTATAGTTCCAGCTACCTGAAAGCTGAGGCAGACGAATTGCCTGAGCCCAGCAAATTGAGGCTGCGGTGGCCATGAGTGTGCCACTGTACTCCAGCCTGGGCAACAGAGTGAGATATCAACTCAAACAACAACAACAAAAAACACACATCTTGCCGAACACAGTGGCTCATGCATGTAATCCCAGCACTTTGGGAGGCGGAGGCGAGAGGATTGCCCGAGCTCAGGGATTTGAGACCAGCCTGAGCAGCATGGTGAGACCTTGTCTTTACTATTATAAAAATAAAATATTTAACTGCCTATGGTTCCAGCTACTTGGAAGGTTGAGGTGGAAGGATCACCTGAGTCTAGCAGGTCGAGGCTGAGGTGGCCATGAGAGTGCCACTACACTCCAGCCTGCATGACAGAGTGAAACTCCAACTCAAACAAAAACAAAAACTACATCTTATCTTGCCACACTTTATATATAGAATTATATATTAATTAGAATTCTTACTCTTAGTAACCTTAAGTTTTAGTGAAAATTTCAGATGCGAAATGTTGAATTGTCTTATAGAGCAGGAGGCTGAGGGGGGAGGACTTATTGAGCCCAGGAGTTCAAGACCAGCCTAGGCAACATAGCAAGACCTCATCTCTACAAAAAATAAAAAATTTAGACAGTCATGGTGATATGTGTCTACAGTCCCAGCTACTCGGGAGGCTGAGTGGGAGGATCGCCTGAGTCCAGGAGGTCAAGGCTGAAGTGAGCCATGATCATGCCACTGCACTCCAGCCTGAGCAAGAGTGAGATCCAGACGCAAAAAGCCAAAACAACAACAACGAAAATAGCGGAATCCTCGGAGTTATCAGCAAGATGCCACATATTTAACCTTGAGGCTCTTACTAAGGTGAACACCTGACGTTCGTAGGCTGTAAAAATGAAAACTGACAGGCATAGTTGGCTCACAACTGTAATTCCAGCATTTTTGGAGGCCAAGATTGGAAGGATTACCTGAGTCCAGGGGTTCGAGGATCAGCCTGGGCAAACTGGTGAGGCCTCATCTCTACAATAAATTAAATTAGCTGGGCATGGTGGCACATGCCTGTAGTTCCAGCTATTTGGAAGGCTGAGGCAGAAAGGTCACCTAGACCCAGCAGGTTGAGGCTGCAGTGTACATGAGCATATCACTGCACTCCAGCCTGGACAACAGGGTGAGTCTCGAGTCTCCGAATTAAAACAAAATAAAGGAAGAAGAAACAGATGCAGATAACTATCTCAGTTTTCACCAGCATAATCAGGATAAGCTGCTAAAAATGAATTGAGTAAAGGTAAATGGGATACATGCTTGCAAGTAGACTTTTTGTTTTAAAATCTTAAAATTGGCTGGGTTTGGTGGCTCAGTCAGTAATTCCAGCACTTTGGGAAGCTGAGGCAAGTGGATTGCCTGAACACAGGTTTGAGACTAGCCCAGGCAACCTAGTGAGACCTCGTCTTTACAATTAAAAAAAAAAATAGCTGGGTATGATAGCGCATGCCTGTAGTTCTGGCTACTTGGAAGGCTGAGGCGGAGGGTCACTGGAACCCAGCAGGTTGATGCTGGGGTGACCATGAGTGTGCCACTGCACTTCAGCCTGGGCGATGAAGTGAGACTCCTACTCAAAATAAATAAAATAAAATAAAATAAAATCTCAAGATTGTTTAGGATGCTCATTGGATGTCTGGGTTATTTCCAATTAATAAAGAGTTATGATATAGGGAAGCATATTTTTAAAAATTGTGGAGTGGGTCTCATCTGTAAAGTCCTGCTATATAACAGACAATTCATAAGGTCTTGCTTCCTAAGTTTTCACTAAAATGTAAGGTGACTAAGAACAAAAATCCTAGTTAACATATAATTCTAAATATAAAGTGTGTCAAGGTAAGAAGCGGTTTTTAATGAGAAAAAATGATAAGAAAGACATAAAGCCATGTTCTTATTGAGAAACAATGATTCTGTGTAATCTGAGGTTACTTAAAAGTTACTTGTGAATGAAGATAGAAAGGAACCAGCAAGTAGGAGAGATGTGAAGAAAGTGGTAAGTATGAAGATGTATTTTTTGGTAAGGAAAGTTACAAAGAAAAGAGAATAATTGTGTATGAGAAAGGATCCTGTATGGTAATTTTTTTTTTTTTTTGAGTTGGAGTCTCACTCTGTCGCCCAGACTGGAGT